>NC_026006.2:62900587-63033627 GCF_000442705.2 Elaeis guineensis | reverse complement strand
ACATGATCTCCAAGCGGCTGGGCCCGGGGATGTCTGCGGGAGGAGAGCCGACGAAAAAGCCGCGCCCGGACGACGTAATCACTTTTACGGAGGAAGACGTTCGGGGCATCCAAACTCCCCACGATGATGCTGTTGTTGTTTCGACAACAATAGTAAATTATGATGTAAAAAGAATTTTTGTTGATAATGAAAGTTCGACAAATGTTTTGTTTTACTCGACCTTCTCCCGATGCAACTGTCAACTGACCGACTTAAGAGGGTCTCCATCCCCTTGATCGACTTTGCCGGGGATGCTGTCACGACGGAAGGAGAAATTACCCTGCCTGTGACGGTCGGCACTGAACCACGACAAAGCACGGTCCACTTAACTTTTGCGGTCGTCCAAGTTCCTTCGGCCTACAACGCCATACTTGGACGACCCGGACTAAACACCCTCAAAGCAATCGTCTCGACGTACCATCTCCTCGTTCGGTTCCCGACCAAAAACGGGGTCGGGGAGATGCACGGGGATCAACAGCTCGCCTGACGATGCTTCCAGATCTCCGCTCAAAATGGCGAGTCAAAGGGCTTCCTGACGATCGACAAGCTGGACCAACGGGAGGAGGAAGAGCGAGGTTCGCCGGTCGAGCAGCTCGTGGCGATCCCGATAGCGAAAAATCCGGATCGGAAGGTTTGGGTCGGGTCTCAACTGTCCGACCCCGAACGACGACGACTGACGGAGCTGCTGACGGCCAATGCCGACATATTTGCTTGGTCGGCGGTAGATATGTCGGGCATCCCCCCAGAAACAATAACCCACCGACTCAACATCGACCCGACGATGAGGCCGGTGAGGCAGAAGAAAAGGTCCTTCGCTCCAGAAAGACAAAGGGCCATCGACGAAGAAGTGGACAAGCTACTCGAAGCAGGCTTCATCCTAGAATCCACGTATCCCGATTGGCTCGCCAATATTGTCATGGTCAAAAAAGCCAACGAGAAGTGGAGGATTTGCATCGACTATACCGACCTAAACCGAGCCTGCCCAAAAGATAGCTTCCCACTTCCCAAGATCGACCAGCTGGTGGATGCGACGTCCGGATTTCGACTGCTCAGCTTCATGGACGCCTTGGCCGGATACAACCAGATCCAGATGGCGTCTGAAGACGAGGAGCATACCGCCTTCGTGACTCCCAAGGGCCTCTACTGTTACCGGGTGATGCTCTTCGGACTGAAGAACGCCGGCGCCACCTACCAGCGACTTGTCAATAAGGTCTTTAAAGACCAGATCGGGCGCAACATAGAGGTGTACGTGGATGACATGCTGGTGAAAAGTGCGCAGATCCCGGATCATGTTCAGGATCTCGAGGAGACCTTCCGTACCCTACGACGACACCGAATGAAGCTCAACCCGACCAAGTGCGCTTTTGGGGTGACCTCAGGGAAGTTCCTCAGATTCCTCATTTCTCAGAGAGGGATTGAGGCCAACCCTGAGAAAATAAAGGCAATCCTCGACATGCGTCATCCGAACACCAAGAAGGAGGTCCAACAGCTGAACGGAAAAATCGTCGCTCTTAGCCGATTCATTTCTCGATCAGCTGAAAGGTGCCTCCCGTTTTTCAAAACTTTGCATCACGCAAATGGATTTTCTTGGTCGGATGAGTGCCAACGGGCCTTCGAAGACCTGAAGAAGTACTTGGCTTTTCCGTCGCTGCTCGTAAAACCGCAGGTCGGGGAGACCTTGTATCTCTATTTGGCCACATCTTCTGAGGCGGTCAGTTCGGTGCTCATCCGAGAAAACGAAAATCGAACCCATCAGCCTATCTACTATACCAGCAAGGTGCTCCACGGCGCCGAAGCCAGGTATTCGGAGATGGAAAAGATGATTTTCACCCTGACCGTCTCTGCGCAACGACTCCATCCATACTTCCAGGCTCATGCCATAGTGGTGCTCACCAACCAGCCCCTGAGGGCAATATTGCACCGACCGGATACATCTGGACGACTGGCAAAGTGGGCGATGAAGCTCAGCGAGTTCGACATTCAGTACCGGCCGCGGCCTGCCTTGAAGGCTCAGGTCTTGGCCGACTTCATCGCCGAGTGCCCGACAACCGACCAAGGGTCGGGAGCTGAAGACCCGGGACGAGATGCGGTCTCCGAGCCAGACCCGGTCTCCACCTGAGTACTGCACATCGACGGAGCTTCAAACGCTCAGGGGAGCGGGGCCGGGCTCCTGCTCACGAATTCGGATGGGGTGGTCACCGAGTACGCCCTTCGATTCGACTTCAAGACCTCCAACAACCAGGCCGAATACGAAGCACTCCTCACTGGCCTGAGGATGGCGAGGGAACTGGGTGTCGACAGCCTCCGGGCATTCTCCGACTCTCAGCTGGTCGTGGGGCAGGTCAAGGGCGAATTCGAGGCACGAGATCCGACCATGGTCAAATACCTCCAGAAAGTGGAGGACCTCGTGGCACGCCTCAGGTATTTTGAAATTTCCCACATCCCTAGGTCGGAGAACGTCCGTGCCGACGCACTCTCCAGACTGGCGACTTCGGCTTTCGACTCCTTGGGTCGGACGTTCGTGGAGAACCTCGAGCAGCCAAGCATCGATCGGGTCGAAGAAGTACAGCAGCTAGCGACCGAACCAAGTTGGATGGACCCGATCGTTCGGTATTTGACCGACGGGATCGGCCCCGAAGATCCCGCAGAGGCCAAGCGGCTCCGATGGTCGGCCTCCCAATACATGATCATGAACGGCCGACTCTACAAGAGGTCGTTCTCCCTCCCTTTGCTTAGGTGCTTGGGACCGACCGACGCCGACTACGCTCTCCGAGAGGTGCACGAAGGAATTTGCGGGAGTCACTTGGGGGGCAAGTCCCTGGCCTACAAGGTCCTGCGACAGGGCTACTACTGGCCTACCATGAGGAAGGACGCAGCCGAGTTGGTCCGGAGGTGCGAGCCATGTCAAAAGTACGCCAACGTGCAGCATCAACCGGCCAGCCAAATTGCTCCTATTGTTGCTCCATGGCCCTTCGCCCAGTGGGGGGTCGACATTCTCGATCTTTTTCCTCCAGCGTCGGGTCAGAGAAAGTTCATAGTTGTCGCCATCGACTACTTCACCAAATGGGTGGAGGCCGAACCCTTGGCGCAGATCACCGAGCAAAAGATGGAGGACTTTGTCCAAAAGTCCATCATCTTCAGGTTCGGGTTGCCGCATACTATCATCACCGACAACGGACGGCAATTCGACAACCAAGACTTCAAGGACTTCTGCGCCAGGTTCCACATCACACACCAACTGACTTCAGTCGGGCACCCACAGTCCAACGGTGAAGTCGAGGTGACCAATCGGACCTTACTCCATGGACTCAAGACCCGACTGAACGAAGTCAAAGGCCTCTGGGTCGACGAGCTAGGCTCCGTTCTGTGGGCTTACCGAACGACCCCCCGCGTTCCGACCGGGGAGTCACCTTTCAGCTTGGCCTACGGGATGGAGGCGATGATCCCGCTCGAGATTGGACTGCCGTCTTCATGGGTCGAGCGGTATCAAGAGCCGGACAACTCCGAGAGTCGGAGGGCCGACCTAGACCTCCTCCCCGAACTACGAGATGAGGCTCAAATTCGCATGGCTTCGTACCGACAGAAGGTCGCTCGGTATTACAACGCCAAGGTCTGACCAAAGCTTTTCAGGACTGGTGACTTAGTCCAGAGGAAGGCAGAGGTATCGAAGCCTCTGGACCATGGGAAGTTGGCTCCGAACTGGGAAGGGCCCTACAAGGTAGCAGACGCTTATGGTCCGAGAGCCTACCGACTGGAGATCCTTGAAGGGAAACCCATTCTCCGAACTTGGAACGCCGACAACTTGAAGTTGTATTACCAATGAACTTTGTACTTGTCCAGTTGGAATGCAAATCCGGTTTAAAATCTCGGAGTTTTAACTCTTCGACTAACGATCGGCGCTCACCAAGGTCAAGCCCCGACATACCGACTTGGACTTGGTATCCGCCTGAAACCGGCGACCTTATCGTCGGTAATGCGTCGGACCCTTACAAGGACCGATGCATCCAGATGGATGGGAGTTGACACTCCTTCGACGGTCGACGATAAATCGGACCCTTACCAGGACCGGTGTATCCATATCAACGGGAGTTGCACTCCTTCAACTTTCGACGACGTATCGGACCCTTAAAAGGGCCGATGCATCTGTATTAATGGGAGTTGACACTCCTTCTACGGTCGAACTTTCGGACCAGACCATCGGCTAACAAGCCGATCGGGCCCCGACCAAAGAGAGGCGAAATGCCTGCGCGACCGACGTCGCGACTCCCGACCGAGCTACGACCGGTCGGACGATATTCGACTTACCACCGTCTATCGCACAAAGCGTCCTCAGTCGCATTCATGACTTACCGATCGAGCTACGGCCGGCCGGACGATATTCGGCTTACCACCGTATATCAAGAGGCGCAGCATGAATACCCAACACAAGGGCATCGGGATCCGACTTGTCGTCGTTTCCCCGACTAAACGCGCCACGAGACAACCGACCGAACGTGTCGGAAAAGACCCGACTGTCAAGCCTTCCACCGACGGTCGGTCGACTTCCGACTCAACGAACGCGCCCGACTCACGGCCGGGAAAAGGAAGCCCGACTGACGACCTTGACTATCTAAGGCCGATCCAAAGTCGGGACTTAATCTACGTTCGTGATGGCACGAGTTGCCGAACGTCCTAACCGATCTATATGAGTTAGCGACTTACGAAGACATTCTACAACGCACGAAGGAAAACAAGCAGAGAAAAAGTTCAAGTCCAAAAACTTTGATTTCATTGAAGATCAAAATAAGATTTACAAAGGAAGGCCGAAGCCCGATTACAAGTCAGAGCAAAAACATAAAACAAAACCGACTAATCGTCGGAGTCGACATCCTCCACTGGACGGCAATGGGAGATAGTCGGCGGATCCTCTCTGACTTCTGCAGTCGGGGCCGACTGATCTTCGGCAGCCGGCTCTGCATCCTCTTCGGCTTCCGCCCTGGTGGAAAGGCCTTCCGACACTGGTTCGGCCGCTTCCTCCGTAGCTGGGGCCTCGGACTCTGGCAGAACTATGCTGCTGAGATCCAGTTCCGGGTACAAGCCTGGAATGGCTTCCCGAGCATCCTCATACCCGACCCGATACGAGAGGAAGCCGCTCTCCAGAAGTTCTTCTCGGTACTCTTCTGAGTCTCGGAAGACTTCAACAGCCCGACTCAGAGCCTCCTTCGCCGACTCAGCCTCGGCCTTCGCGATGTCTGCGTCGGCCTGGGCGATGGACAAGCCTTCTTCGGCCTTGGCGAGATTTCTGAGACTCACTTGGAGTTGCTCGCGTTCGGCCTCCAGCTCCTTGGCGATGCCGTCTCGCTCGTGTCGGAGCCGACGGATGGTCCGGGACTTCTTCTTTGCGTCGTCCTTAGCCGACTGAAGTTCCGACTCTGACGACACCAAAGCCCCCTTGAGTCGGGAGACCTCCTCCGAAAGTCGGGAGACCTCCCCCTCAAGTTGGCCCTCCCGGTCGACCGACTGCTACAGCTGATCGACAAGGATGACTTTGTCGGCTTCAAGGGCTCCGACCTTGTCCCTCCATGCCGTGCGCATCTCGCCGAACTTCCGATATCCGGCCTCCAGCTCCGAGATATTGAAGACCAGCTGCACAAGGTGAAACCGACCAATAAGAAAGCAGGTTTATGAAAAACTGCATTAAAACACAAAGGAAAGAGAAACTCACCCGGATCATCATCGGATAGAACGAAGACAGCATGTCAGACACACGCTGGTTCTTCATTGCGTCGATGTCGGCGGGAAGGAGGAGCGCCTGGCACAATTTCCTGGCCAAGTCGTGGTTGGCCAGGCCCGACGCACCTTCGAGGAGCGAAAAGTCGGCCGATCCTCCGCCAGCCGACCGACCTTCGTCGCCCGACGCCATGGGGGCCTTGCCTCGGCTAGTTGCCCAGGCCCTGACGTCGGAGATTGACGGCAGGCTTGACCCCGACCGAGTCTCGACCGACGGTGCGGCGGTAGCGTGCGTCGGTCGCTCGGGTTCGCGGGCCTCCTCCCGAACTTCTGAAGCCTGCTGAGCGGTCGGCGCGCCATCTGCAGACTCGACAGCCCGTCTGTCGGGTGAAGCGATGCCCTCGACCGACGGTCCCTCGGACAGGACATCGACGAGCACTGTCGGCGCTGACAGTGCAATCACCAGCTCCGCCTCCGATCCAGTCGGTTCGCTCGGTGGAGCCACACGGGGCCTCTTGGGAGGCTGCGACGGTCCGGCGTCTTGCGCCGGCCTCTTCCTGACGGCGTACTGACGTACGTCGGCTGCCGACAGTCGTATCCTCGACGGCATATCTGAAAAGGACGATAAATGGTCAGTGCCGAAAAGGAAAGACAAAAAGAAGAAAGAGGTGTCGGGAAAATGAAAAACCGACCTAAACGGGGGACCGGGCTAAGGCCAGCGTCATACAGGGCCTGCTCGGTGACAAGCTCGCTCTGCTTCGGCACCGAGATGTCCTTCAGCCGGTGGAAGTCCTCCCGATCATCAGCCTCCACCCGACTGTTCTCATTCGGCTCGGTTCGGGGATTCCCCCAACGGACGGAAAACCCCCAAGAAGCAGAAGATGACGCAAAGAAAAACTGATTCTTCCATCCGTGAATGGACGATGGAAGACCAGTAATGAAAGAGAGCCCTTTCCGAGGGACGAAGTACCACCACCCTCGGGCTTTAGGGTGGGGTCGGAGGACGAGGAAAACTCGGAAAAGGGAGACCCGAGGTTCGGTCGGCAAGAGCCGACACAAAAGTGCAAAACTGACTATCAGTCGAACCGAGTTCGACGCAAGTTATGCCGGGCACAGCCCGTAATAGTCGAAGATGTTTCGGATGAACTCCGGAACCGAGAATCGAAGGCCGGCCCGGAGGTCCTCCAAGTAGAAGGCCACCTGGCCCTCAGGCGGGCTGTTAACCCGACCATCGGCACCAGGGGCAAACAGTCGAAACTGCTCCGGGATGCGGTACTGCTCCCGGAGCCGATCGACGTTCGGCCCCGAAAGTGAAGAAACCTCCACCTCCGGGGTCGACCGAGTGTCTTCGGTCGGCTCTCCCGACCGACTACCTCATGGGGACGTCCTAGCCATGGATTCAGAGTAGATGGCAAGGAAGAAGAAGAAGAAGGTGGGGAAGATGACAATGGCCCTTAGGAGAAGAAGAAGGAACTGCAAACGAAGAGTGGGGCGAAAGAGTACCTGGGGCAAGGACTCACGCGGGCAGAGTTTCGACAGTAAAATGAGGAGGGTAAAAAACCAAGTGGGGGCAACTCTGTATATATAGTGCCCCCCAACGGTCGAGATGAAGGCACGGCCAACGAAGACTCCCCAGATCTTGCCGCGTGGCGTCATCCGGGCCGTCCGTCGGTCCGACGGTTCGACGCACCTGCCTTCAGATCGTGCCACGTCACCTCCATCCGCTCCACCGAACCTGTCCCAATGGCCGCACGCCACGTGGCGTGAAGGCCACGACGTTTCGTATCCCCGAAGGGACGGCGGGAACGGCGGTTCCCCTTCCCGATGGGACGAGACGTCTGACGCCGGCATTACGTCTGACGCCGGCGGGACGTCCGACACGGCGGGGCGTCCGACGCCGACATGACACCTGACGCCGATGGGACGAGACGTCTGACGCCGACTAGACGTCTGATGCCAGCAAATCGCTCGGCATTTATGAGACGCCTGATGCCGTATCAACCGGCGGTACGGTCGGATCTTTGCATACGACGAATCCACTCCTTTTCGTCCGGGATTGCTACCCAAATAAAAGCATCCGTCAGCTCACCGTCCGACTCAGGAGTGGAGGGGGGCAACTGTTGGGGAATACCCACCGACCGACCGACCGATGGTCGGAGGGACCGACCGACCGACCGATGGTCGGAGGGACCGACCGACCGACTGACAGTCGGAGCAACCGACCGACTGACAGTCGGAGCGACCGACCGACGGACGCCATCACCGGCCAATTATCGGCCCACGACCGACTGAGATGTGTCGGTCGGACGTACTCTTCCCGACCGACTGGACCTGGAAGCCTGATGGCCGACTCACATAAGACTCGCCGACCAACGGAGGGGCCCGACGCCACTCAGCTAGCCACCGACCTAGGGTCGGTCGACTCCTCCGATCACCGTACAGCCGCCAGAGCCTGTCAGCCCTGACAGCAGCATGCGGCACTGCCGTCTAAGGGTATTATCCCGCCTAGGGCATTGTCAACCCTAGTGATTCGACAGTCCCGCGGTGACGCGACACTTTCACGGCGACTCTGACAGTCTACAGTGAGTTGACAATTCCTCAATTGTCCGCGCCATTAATGACGGCGCCATACCTGCTCCACTATATATATCGGGGAAGGCAACAGTGCAAGGGACCACGACAGTCCACTTTTCGACTCCAAAACCACAGGCTTGCTCCTTTCTCTCTCTCTCTCGATCGAGCTCTCTGTCTTCATTTCACTGTTGCCCAGTCACCTCTCTGACTTGACCGTCGGAGGGTCTCCATCGGAGCCGCCTTCGGTCAGTGTGGACTTCTCGTTTTTGCAGATGCATGTTCTTCGATGATCAGACGATGAGGCAATTGACTGCAACAGGAGCAATAGGATATTCGGCTTGTGGTTGATGCTTAACGCTGGCCATACGATAGCCATCCATCGTGCTACTGCTACTATTGTCCGACCTGCGTTGGACCGATGACCCAACGGGCGGGGGTGTCTTTCGCGCGAGTCAGGGCTTCACCTTCCTTCGCCTGAATCCACCGTTGGATCGCGCAATGCAAGTGTCGACGTTGCGTGCTTTGAGAGCTGTGCAGGACGCGATGCAACGGTCGACGTTGCGAAAGGAGAACCATCATTCTTTCGCGCGAAATATGCAAGCCGAACCTTCTGGATTGCCGCTTGCGATCGATTCACTCCACTTTCCCCACTAACCCCACTCTCGCCGTGTTAACAAAAAAAAAATTTGCCCATCTTTTTCTCACAAACGGTGGAATCGGAGGAAAATTGGAGAGGGATTGAGCGATGCGTCGCCGAGAGCTTCTCCTCCTCTTTTCCGAACTAGGGTTTCTTCTCCTCGCCATCGCCCCCTTCTATGCGCTCGCTTCCATCCACGAGTACTCCAACGAAACCTTCTTTCCCCGTTCCAATTCCTTCTTCTTCCACGGCGGCAGCGAGGGCCTCTACGCCTCCGAGGTCGCTCTTAGTTCCCCCACTTCCGACGGCAAATCCCTCATCCGGTGACCTCTCTCTCCCTCTTCCCATCTCTCTCCCTCTTCCCATCCCTCCCTCATTCCTTCTAAGAATCCTGTGTTGTTCGTTGTGGATTTGATTAAACTATGCGGTGTTCGATATGTCCTAATTTGATCGGCTTTGCGGATACTGATGTATTTGTTTTGGTAATTCGGAGTTCAAGAAATTCATATCTGCAATCCTGCAAATCAGCATTCTTGCTTGGTTAGGTTTTTGGAATAATTTTTTTTTTTGGTTTCAGCGTGCCTTTATGTCTTGGGTCTCATTTTTTTCCCAAAATGGATTGATGGTTGGAACTAGGGTATTTATTGCTGCTTAGATTCTATAAAGTTTGTTGGTGATGAAGGCATAAAGCCGTCGTTTTGGTTGGTACGTGCTATCTTTAGGCATCTGGTAGTTTTTTTTCTGGTGTTAAGTCTAGATTTTGGGCTTCTTTTACCGTGTCATGTCTTTCTTCTGTTATTTGTTTCTTCTTGTCTGCTTCAAGTATTGCTGAATCAGTTATGAACCTATCAAAGTTGAGGGCCTGCATCGTGGTTTAAAGCACCTTGTAAAATACTGGTTTTTATTATAATGTATAAACAATATAGAGAGTTTGCAATTATGCAGTATGATTTTATTCATTGAGAAGTGCTTGGCGTAATGGTAGGAACAGCACCATTAAGAAAATTTGTTCGTATATTTGTGTTTAGGTGTCTGCATTCTGTGATGATCTCATATTGTTAACAGAAATCCAACTATCACTGGAAAAATGTGTCAGTTTCTTAACAGGACCTCATACTCTTTCTTTTCTTTTCTTTTTTGGAATTATTATTCCAGGTTTGAGTCTGTAACTTTCCGCCGGACAAAAGAGTCAGCATCCCAGCATCATGATATGCAACGAAATACTGGATTGGTGGAAGCCATAATTCTTGAAGTTCAAGACAGGGATAAAATTGGTGGTACATATTTTAACTCTGATGCTATATGCTGTACTCGTGATCTAGAAAAAGAGATATCTTGTAAAGCAGGGGAAGTAATTATTCGTCCAAATCCGGATAACCCAAATTGGCCAAAACGAATTCAGACATTTTTTGATGGGACCAATGAAGAGGCAAACAAGATAACTCAAACTGTCTTCATAAACAGAACTGGAATGTACTACCTTTACTTTATGTTTTGTGATCCACAACTTAAGGGCACTGTAATCAAAGGTAGAACTGTTTGGAGAAATCCACAAGGATATCTTCCTGGAAAAATGGCACCATTAATGACGTTCTATGGTTTCATGTCGTTGGCGTATCTTTTGCTTGGACTTTTCTGGTTTCTCCAATTTACACGGTTTTGGAAAGATATATTGCAGCTTCACTACTATATCACAGCTGTAATTGCTCTGGGCATGTGTGAAATGGCTTTCTGGTATTTTGAGTATGCAAACTTCAATTCTATTGGAACGAGGCCTATGGGCATAACCCTATGGGCAGTCAGTTTTACTGCTGTCAAAAAGACTGTATCTCGCCTGCTTCTTTTAGTAGTTTCCATGGGTTATGGTGTTGTACGACCAACACTGGGTGGGATGACTTTCAAGGTTGTTTTTCTTGGAATAATATATTTCGTAGCTTCAGAGGCGCTTGAACTTGTTGAACATTTGGGAAATATCAACGACTTCGCTGGAAAAGCAACATTGTTTCTAGTGCTTCCTGTGGTTCTCTTGGATGCGACTTTCATTGTCTGGATATTTTCATCTCTATCAAAAACTCTGGAAAAGCTTCAGGTAAACTTTTACTTCATGGTTGTTGGGTAAAAGCATGAATGAATGAACACTTTAACTTCCCTTAAAATAAGTGAGATGTTGCAATGTTCCATTTGTTATAGCTAGTGTGTTATGGCTAATTCAAAGAAAGAGAGAGAAAAAGGCACATCAAAAGTACTTCCTGATGGATGATGCAATTGCCTATTGGTGTGGAGAGAAGAGATGGAGAAAGTAGAAGTCTCAGTGGTTAAAGTCCATTTCTCATAGTGATAGAATTTAGAATGGAGTTATTTGGAAATTATTTTGATAATGATGTTGAATTGGAAATAGCAACAGGGAAGCAGACACGTATAAAATATAATGTAAAAATTGCATGTTAAAAGAAAAAAGAAAAGAAAATTAGACCTTTTTGAAAACAAGTTGAATTTTGTCAATTTGGATGCAAAATTTCACATGTTTCAATGTGTTTCTTTTGGGATTTTAATCTCAACTCGTGACTTGTTGAGTTGTATTTTAATCAGCTGGTGTCTTTTCATTCCACTTTGGTTATGTAAAGTCACCATGGAACCATGTAATCTGACCTGATAATTTCAGAGGGAAATATTAAAACAAAATGAATAAAGAGATTTTAAGCATGAAACTTCCTATGAACAATGGAAATTTGAGGCTTTCTTGTGGATGAGCTGGAGAAGGATTGTTTGGTTGATAAAGGAACAAAAGTATGTATTAGGGATTTGGGAAAGACATGATGCAAAAATTCTCTTTTACAAGAAAAGAATTAAGGCTTTTGACAAGAGCTGTCATCGACTTGTTCTGTTGTGTTTGCTTTGATATAAGATTAAGTCATTGACTTGTGGTGGAGAACTGAAATTTGGGCATGCCTGTTCTTTTTCTTCCCAAAGTATTTTATAGCTTACAACTGTTAAACCAAGTTAGAGATGTTAAACTTGAAGGAAGCTATATGCTACAGATGGTATCACCAGTTACTTGCAATTAATACCATCTCTCTTTGAGCAAGTTAAAATGGCATGGTATCTTTCTCTTGTCTCTGAACATTTAATGGAGGCTTATCAAACTACTTGTTATTTTTATACATTTACATATGATGTTTCGCTATAATCAATGACCTCATGTTCTATCTAATTGCTACACCAGTTGCGGAGAAGCATGGCCAAACTGGAGCTGTATCGGAAGTTCACAAACTCCCTGGCAATATTTGTGCTTCTCTCTGTTGCCTGGATTGGCTATGAGGTATTTCCTTTCTTGCTATTAGTCAGGAAAAATGAGCAATCCTCGGCATAACAAAAGAAAAAAGAAAAGGAAAAAAAAAACATCTGGTTCATATGCATGTCTGTGTGTGCACCTGAATGTGTCTGAATGAAAATGGAGTATAAGCAATGAATGAAGTGCATACTGTTGATTCCTCAAAGGCATCCTTCTTTTCGAAACTTTTAGTTGTCTTGACAGTTATCCCTCCAAAGTATAATTCTGGAGAACTGGCTACACTATATAATTGGCACCCCAATTTTTGGAATTACTAATCAAAAGCAGTAACAGCAAGCAGATGTCTTATTTTATCTTAGAAAATTTACTTGGCGTCAGAAACACATGAATGATTTAATAATCAGATCATCGGTTTTATGAACTGTTATTCGAGCACTTTAAGACTTTTATAGATGGTGCTGAGTTGCTAATATCCACTCTTCTGGATTTGTGAGAATGCAGTTGTATTTCAATGCAATGGATCCATTGAGTGAACTTTGGCAAAGGGCTTGGATCATCCCAGCTTTTTGGAATGTCCTCTCCTATGCACTTCTTGCAATTATCTGCATTCTCTGGGCCCCATCACAAAACCCAACTAGGTAATCTCGTGATCTTTGCTTCCTTTGTTATATTAAATTCTTGAGGAATTTGTCTTTGAAAATAAAATTTTTGTTGTACTCTGTTAAATAATGATCTTGGACCAAGATTTGAGGATGACATTCTATAGGTTGTAGAACAGTCCAATTAAAGCTTCCACTGGTTGGGGGAATATTTGGGAAGCACATGAACACTCCAATCATGTATAACAAAATATTTCCTTTTTGATCAAAACTATGCCTTGTAGTAAGCATGCCAAAAATTTGAAATCAGGTTAAATGGAATGTGTGAAATCAAACGCTAAAAATTATGCACATGTTTTACCAATCATAAAGTTAAGCGACATATTCATTTCAAGCTTTTGGAGAAAAAAGTTGATCCTTTCCTCACAAAAACCCTCTCTTGAAACTTCACCATCATCATTCTTTGTTTTTATTTTCCATCTTGTATAAAGAAAATCACACATTTCTGCTGACCATTTTGTGCATGTACAAGCTTATGTGACTGATTATACTTTCTCACTTAGTTTCAAGCTTTTCTTTACATTCTGTAATATATCCCTTTGAATTTTTTAATATTAGCTTCATAAAATATGGCTACATTCTTTCTTGTACCAAGATCTTTTGTGCATAATATTCTCATCTTGTCAGTGTTGACATACATGCAGGTATGCACTTTGTCTATTAATTTTGATGGTCCTGTAATATAGTTTTTCTCGTTCATGAAGTTGGAACTTGTTTTCCTTGAGAACTGGGTCTTGTTAAGCCAGCCTTTTGTGTTATGGGAAAGTTACTCATGGATGCTTGCCTTAATATTTGACCTGCCAAATTAGTTCCACCTATAACAAATGGAGGATGTTGTGCATCAAATATCGCACCAGGACTTTGGGTTATGACCTGTTCAAGTCTTTGTGTCGTGGCATTGTCGTACATATCTCTGATTTCATGGCAGGCTCTGCTTGAAATACCATGTAGGTGACTGTGTGTGAGTCCTAGGCAGATGAGAACTTGGTCGTTCCCCTATTTACCAAAATCTCTAGTACCTATATTGGGTAAGCCTAGGATTTTCTTTTATAATCTCAGATGCTGCTAGAAATTATTGCCAGAAGTTGATTTGGAACTTGAGCATGATGAGAGCTCAATTGTCACATTCAGTCAGGATCAGCACAGTTGTTAAGATCAAATGGTGTCTTTGTTCATGGTGATATGTTATGAATAAGGAAGTGATGGTGATTTTAATTTCCACATTTCATTATTTACACCTTTTGTATTATCTCTGCAGATATGCATATTCAGAGGATACAGGTGATGACTTTGATGAGGAGGGAGTTTCACTCACAGGCAGTGGTGCCAAGGGAATTGGAGACATGGTGAATAGGAAAACCATGGATCATGTACTTGGAATGGGAGATGACCTTGAGGAGGATAAACGAGAATGACATATCTTTTACTGCATTGGGCTTCAGGTGCTGTGGATTCTGGTATGTTATACTATATAACCTTCTTTATTTACCTAAAGAACATTTAAGTAATGAATAATTGTAACTATGTAGAATTTTAGTACATGAAAATCTTATTAACTTTCTGTGTAACAATGATTGAGTGCTGAGAAGTTTATAACCATGATATTTATTTTGTAATTGATCATATTTCATGCATTGATTTTATCTATGATCTAGCCCATTACATCATTGCCTGCATTACTTAGGTTCAAATGGGCAACCCTCCCAGTGCATCTGCTGGGAAGAGGGTCTTTGTGCAAACACCATAGATTGAGAAATTTCACATTCAACCTTGGATCATGGTGTTCCTGCTGTTACTTTAATAAAAGAAAAACCTATGTTGTTGATTATACGACTTCCACACGGGGACACTTTTGAGGTTATGGTTGTTATGAACTCAGCAGATTACTTTATACAAACCCGTGTAGCACTTGTGCATACTCCTTTGTGCACCAACTAGCCTTCTCCTTGCAGACAACTCTGGAGCATGCAATCTTTGTTTGAGACACTGAATTAAAATTATAGAGTTTTTTTTTTTTTTTGGGGGGTGAAAAAAGACTTTCTTCACCAGGATTTAAATGCTTATGAATGAGGGATCCTCCCCCTTATGTAAATTTCTTCCCTAAGTACCTCAAATTGTACGAAGGACAGTATCGATTTCCCCACATTATTTCATAGTTTTCTTATTTAATTATTCACAAGTATTTTGCTATATTTTGTAGAGATGTTGGTGTCTCCAGATTTCTCCAAGCATCTAGCAAATCTTAGTGTATTCTGGGTCCTCTTGGTTCTCCTTAGAGAACTTTACTAAGTCCATGGTTTCTGATTGGCTTCTTTATTTTAACTGTTTATTTCCTTCCAGAGTTCCATGTTTTGTGATTGCTTTGCTGATTATATTTTAAGATGTGGTATGTGGATAGTATCCACACTAAGAATATTCTCTAGATGATTTAGTTGGATGGTCTCAACTGGGACCACCACCTATAGTTGAATAGGCCTATTCCAAGCTATGCTATTGTTTGGGTCATGTGTGCACAAAATATGCTGTGGCACATCATTGTAATAAACACTGTATGCTTTAAGGTTCCATCAAATTAGAACTCTATGAAAGATTATTAAACCTTGGTGAATGATATTGTGATCCATAAGCTAAGCCTTTGTAAAGGTTAGGATTAACAGTCAATAATTCAGTTAGAAGTCTCTTTAAACTTTCTATCTTTGACGGTTTGACCTTAAAACTTAACAATAACCAGTGATCAAATGGTCATATTCAGAGGGGTATCAGTTGCTTACTCAATTAGAAGTTTAAGAGGAAAAATTAGGTATGTTGAGACAAATTTCCCTACCATCTCTTTCCTTGGAGGAAAAGATGTATAAATCCATATATATCAAAACCTATAGGGGCCCCTAAATCAAGATAATGCATTGGAAATTATTTTAAGTACCTGCTTCCCAGTCCTTATGAGTCAAGATATTTGATCATTCCTGAATTACCTGTGAGAATTGTTTCATATTAACTTTGTCTCAATGTAATTAGAATCCTCTGTGTTTTTTATGTGGTTTTCTACTTCCATTTTATTGATTTGGTTGCATTTGGAGAATTCCTGCAATACCTGGCAATCCCATCTATCAAGAATTGGAGTAACTTTGGATGGGCCTGGTCCAGACCATACAGAGTTTCGGCAGTTTCTGTTCTTAGAGACATTTTAAACAAGTTTGTTCCGTGTGCTTATGTTCATCTATCTTGTAGGGTCGTTATATAGGTCTAGCATGAGAGGTTATAGAAAACCTGGGGGATGGGCCTAACCTGGAGTCAAGATGACTGCCCACTTACTTACTATACCAATCAATTATCATTCAATTCATCTGGCTTGTTTAAAAATATTATATTTTGCACCTTTTTTCAAAAAAAGTGACATTATATTCAATTAACATGTTGGGTGCACGTTAAGAATTAAATACAATTGAAGTGCGAAATCTATTCTAAGTTCGGCAAATTAGACTTAATAACATTTATCTGTCACTGAAAGGAAGGTGAAAAATTAGTAACATATATAACTATTGTTTTAGCTTAAAAATCAGGGATTGCAGAGCTGCTTTGTTCTGTCCAGCTTGCTGGTTACTGGAGCTCAGGACTGGTGTTTTGGAAGAAGACCTATTGGGGTCGCTTGTATGACAAGTTTCTTTTTTATTTTTTATTTTTTTTTTGGAACCTAGTCTGATTAATATATGCTGACATTGGCCCCCATGCATCATTTAGAAAAAAGCAAGGAATACATATTTTATATATGTATGACAATGGGCACAGACCCTGTAAGAAATTGCAACTGGGCAACCATAAAACCTGGGTGGTCTCCAAATCTTGGCAATCTAGGCAGGATCCGCCTAGGCTTTCTAATTCACTTAGGAGGTGTTTGGTTGTGGAATGGGTTTTCTAAGAGATATCCGTGCGCTGTTGAAGGAATAAGCCTATTTGTTACAGTGGGTTATATTAGTTCATTTTTTTATGACTTACACTGTCCAAATGACTTCAGTTCTGATTCTTTTTTCCCCTACTCTGCAGGAAATCAATTGCTTGGTACTGGTAGTCTTTGATCTGGCACACCCAAAACTCTCCAATAATGGATCAAAATGAGTTTGAGATAAAACTATAGTTGGGTGAGCATAGGAAGTAGAACCTGTAGAACTGGTAGTGTGTTACGACTATTGTTAATTGTTGGTGATCACATGACCAAAACTGTATGTCGAGCACCAATGGCCTTGTAAAGTGGGAGAAGAATGTTCTGTAATTATCCCTGCGGCCGGTTCATTCCCTGTACAGAGTCCACCATCCACTAGTCTTTTCAGTTTTATTGGAGTGCTCTGACAGGTGAATTTGAAGTGCCAAGCGTCCTGGGTCCAAAACTGGCCTCCGACAGGTGAGTTTGAGGTATTTCTACAAACACTTGTAACATGAACTTCCGTCTTGCTTCTCTTCTTTTTGAGATGGGAGAAGCTACTCTCGACGCCCTATCCTATGCAAACTTCAACACAAGCAGGTCGGAGCCCGGGTCCCTGGGCTTACCGAACCATTGCTCGCAGGATCGGACTTGGTCCAAGCGAGAGATGATGTTCTGAAATCGAACCCTAAGATACAGTATGTGGCAGCTCTAGCATGACATGCTTATGCATGAGGAAGTATGGTGTCTTTCTCCAGATTTATATTATTATAGATCATTTAGTAATTTACGTAGGCCTAGGCCTCAGACCTATGTTCGTGTGCATACGGGGTGGACCTATCCGCTATATGGGACGTCAATGACTTAACCGTATGTTCATGTACGTACGGGGTAGGCCATTTGGAAGCGAATGAGGCACAAGAATCGCATGGTTGCAGCAGTGTCATGTCACTTATCCGTGCCTGCCGGCCGATCTTATCCATGCCCACGGCACTCAAAGACAATCCCTAATTTTAGGGTTCGGGTGGACCGTGCATTGCACAGATCATTGAGCACTCTAATCATTCTCTTACGTCTATTTGTACATATCTCGGTGTTACTATCATGCAATCTAATGGTAGATACTGTTAAAGGAGGTGAGTCAATTTTTTTGTTGCACAAAAGATGCTATGGGAACCTCAAACTTTATGAGTTTGCATCAATAATCGCCTGCATCTTTTTTCCTTGGCCTTTCTGCAGCACAATCAAAATCAAAGTAGCAACATTAAAACAAAAAAAAACTTTAAAATTACTTTTGATATTTTTTTCTTGGTTGAATGTTTCTTCAAATTATTTTTACTTAGACAATTTTGTCAAGAGTTATCCAAGGACGCACAAATTTTGTTATTGAATCACAAATTATTAAAAACTAATCAAGGAAATGTATCGACTGCAGCTTAATGATGTCATATTTTGATAACATGTAATTGTACCTTCTTTTATGCTAGTTTTTTCATGTATGGATCTGGTCGAGTATGGACAACGAGTCGGGGTGCATTACACGGTCCAATCCAACATGGATCGAGCGGTTTCAGTTTGCTACAATAACGAGCCATGTCAAGCACAACCCATTAAAAGGGGACGGGTTGGACTGAGGGTTTGTGGCTTGCAGTCTAAGTTTGGCATGGTTCATAAGGGTTTGGGCTGACACAGTTCGTGAGTCAGACACAGCACGGTTCGTGGGTCAGGCATAATCTGTGCCAAGCCTGGCTTGAGGTTCGGCTCGATTCAGGCACGGCATGGTCCGTATGTAGGTTTTTTTTTTTGAATTTAAAAATATATTTTTTTATAAATTAAAAAAAAATTGAGGAGTAAAATTAAATATAGATGTTGGATTTTTTTTTGTAAAAATAAAAAATCACTTTATAATGGTAGGAGGTATGGTATGGACTTCTATTGATTTATTAATAACAATACAAAAAAGAGAGGGGAGTTAGGTCTGATTTTGAGAATACAATGAGGGAGAGAGAAGAAATAAAGGCGACTCATCTCAATATTTAAGAGGTAAAAATTAAAAAGTTACAAATATAATAAATTAATAATTGAAAATCTTATTGATCATCATTCATTGGTAGTGTTTATATTTTCGTCGTTATCGAATGCTGTATCGTGTCCATCTTTATCTTAAAGTTTCGCTTTGATATTCAATCAATTTTTGAAGCAGAACAGTATTTCAATTGTTTCGTCGGTCATTCTACTTTTTTTTCATTCAAAATACGTTCATCTGCACTAAAAGTAGATTTTGATGCTATTGTGGACATCGATATAACTAAAATATCACGTGCAATGACGGATAGTACAGGATATTGATTTTTAATATTTTTCATCAGACTAATATCAAGATTCTTTGATTTTTATCATATGTAGAATTAAGATCATTTCGTAAATAAAATTCAAGTTCACTATTTAAAAATAAAGATGTAGATGAATTTAAAAAAGTATGTGTATGTCTCTTATGTGCAATGAATGAGAAAATAGATGATGAACGAGAAGTACTAGAAAAAGAGACGGAAGTTCGTGAACGAGAAGCATTAGATCCACAATCTTTTCATCATATAAAGTATAAATATTATAAAAAAATTGGTTTACCTTAACTTTAGTAGGTTCGGGATTTTAATTCATGTTTTCA
The DNA here is from genome assembly GCF_000442705.2 of Elaeis guineensis. Taxonomy (NCBI): domain Eukaryota; kingdom Viridiplantae; phylum Streptophyta; class Magnoliopsida; order Arecales; family Arecaceae; genus Elaeis; species Elaeis guineensis. The sequence continues at coordinate 63,014,133 of NC_026006.2, read as the reverse complement.
CAATATGCATCAAGTAAAATTAACACATCACTTAATTTAATATATGGATTAAATACAACAGCTAAGTTATGTATAAGATATATCTTGTTTTAATATATATTTTATTTAGATTTTATTTTATTAATAATAGATTTTAAAACATCATCATATTTATATTGTATAAATTTTTGGCTAATAAGATATGCTTGTTGTAAAAATGAACAAGAAGTTAGATAATAAACATTAGAAAGAATATTAGTGGCATTATAAAAACTAACCAAATTTTTTTTTAAAATTTAATCTCTATTTCAATCATTTTCAATCAATATAAAATTTAATCCACGATCATTAATATATGCACTTAATAAATTTTTATATAGATATATATCATGTATCATGATATATCTTGAGTTCTAATGAGTGGCTGCATCAAGTTTAAATTTTTTAAAGCATCTAACATGATCTATATACATTTGCTTAAATTCTTATGCTTTTAAAGCATGAATAAAAGAAACTGTATTTTTAATTTGTACAATAATATCTTGAAGTATATCCATGTCTGATTGAATAGAGAGATTTAAAATATGACATACACATCTAGTATGCAATAAATTTTTATTTAGAATGGGATGCAATGAGTTATTAAATAATCTGACAGCAAATTATTATTAGATGTATTATCAAAAATAATAGATATAATTTTATCATTAATACCATATGAACATGCAGTTTGGTAAATAATGTTAGAAACTTGTTGTCTAAAATATGATAAATCAAAAGTATGAAAAGAAAGAATAGATTTATTTAATAGTCAATCATTATCAATATAATGAGCAGTAACAGTAATAAAATATTAATTATGAATAAATACCGTCTAAATATTAAAAATTAATGATATTTTTGAATTTAAAATAGAAAGAGTTTCAATTAAATTTTATTTTATTGTTAAAAAATTAGTCATAGCTATTCTTTAAAATGTACGTCTACTAGTTCTTTTATAGACAGGTTGTAGGGCTAATTGAACATATTTTTTCAAATTAAAAAAACTCACATAAGTTAAAAAGTAATTCATCTTTAACTATCTATTTTATCAGTATTTTTTTTTTAATTTTTATGATTATATGTAAAATTACATATAAGATTACCCCTTTATGTATTAAGGATGCTTTGAAGACGAGCATCACTCATCATATGGCTCTCTTGATGTCTCTTTCAACTATATAATTTGACATATTTTTTATATTTTATTTTTAAAACTTCATCTACTATGGCTCTTTCAAAATTATTCCATACAGCACTAATCCTCTTACAAAAAGAAGAGGTAGATTCTTGACCTTCAGTATGGAGTTCAGAGGGAGTAGGAACAGTAGTTTTTTCTCTCTCAAAAATTGAAAGAATGCCAAAATGACTCTAATCAAAAGATGTTATATTTAAATATGAGTTATGTAAATAATAAAAATTAATCAAAATATCAAATAGAGAAATTGAATAGAGGTAGGCAGAGATTTATAAGCTTTTTCTTGTGCTCTTCAGGATCTCAATAAAGATCCTCTAAGACTTCAATAGGTAAACTAATTCTCCTCTTGTATAACATTTGAACATTTGTTAAGTGCTAATTGTTAAATATTGAACACATGCTAAATATTGCTAAATATTGTTCGAAGAGTAGTAGTAAAGAAAGAGAGGAGAATTGATTTAGTGTGATGAAAATAGAAGAAGAGGACTGGTAGGAGGTTAAAATGATAAAAAAATAAAAATTAACCGTTATCCAATTCAAAAAAAAAAAATTAAGTTAGCCGTTATGGGTCATGCTTGACCTGTAACGGTCTTAAATGAATCGTGCCTGGCACATGTAACGACACAAATGCATAATGACATGGCCAGTTTGGGCTGCTTTAAAAAAAAAAAAAAAAAAACCATCCATTAAGCCCATATGCCGTCCATCAAACCCACAAGCCTGACGAGTCACATACCGTGCCTGACAGCCTGTCAGACTTCAATCCTAGGATCGTGCTGGATCAGAGTTCGGACTAAATGCATCGTGTCTGACATAATCTATTTGAACCCTAACCTAATGGGCCTGGGTCGGACCGTGCTAGGCACACCCAGTGTCCGTCCCTACATCAGACATTCTTTGATTTTGCCTTACCCATGTAAGTACTTTTCTAAAGAACTTCTGGGTTTTGGCAAGTCCGCATACACCTTTTCCGCAATGCAAACGGTTGCCTCTTGTCCACCAAAAAAAAAAAGAAAGTGTTGCCTCTTGCCTAATTATCCACGCATACCACGAATAGCATACTCATGAACTTAGCTGAAAAAATGAATGAACCGCACGCAACTGTTGTTAGCAGTAACTAGAATCACTTCGCACACTCCTATCATCAAATGTAGCATTTTCCCCCCCTGTTTAGTGTTTCTTCCCATAATATATGATCAAAAGGATGAATTTTTCGATATGCCTTGTACCAGATATTCGAAGTCAGCTTTATGAACCCTCGTTGCTGAGCATTCCTATTTAAATCTACCTCTATAAAAGAAGAACCACTATGGAATTCATAAATATCAAATACTGATACATTTTATAATTTGGCATGCTTTATGTGAATAGCCGCCCACCTAACATCAAACCATGAACCTTATACAACCAGGCTTCAGAGCAGCATCTTGTATTGTGAATCTTGATAGACGATGAAACCATAAGTATTTAGAGCAATGCCATTTGATGATATCCATAAAAAGTCCAAATCTTGTATGAACATGAAGTTCCACGAAAATGGTGGTGCTGCCGTAGTTAAACCTCAATTATCAAATAATATGTAATTTCATTTACTCAATTATACAAAAGAAGAAGAAAGAAGAGGGGAGAAGAGTGAAAGGGGGAAAATGTGTAATCATCTCACAACTGTGTTCACGTTGCCGCCTACTTGCTTACCAACCCAAATGAGATATCTGTGACATCATTTCGTCCTCATCTATAAACAACATTGGAACATCCTGTGATCAGCGTTCACAGCAATTTCAAAACTGTCTTGTCGGTGAACCTGGAGGCCTTACTGTCTCAAGAGTTGAGTTCTCTTTCTATTGCAGATTGTCCACTTCCAAGTTTCAATGACAGCTACATGTATGCCTCTTTTGTCATGCCTGGCAGACACATCCACATAAGATCTGTGAAATTTGGAATGAAATGGGAAGTTATTCCAGAGAGATGCCAAGAAAGTCATGCAAGATCCAGAAACAAGCACTGTCACAGTAGTGGTATTTGAGATAAGCAAAAGGTGTAGGTCTGTCTCCTGTTCAATATGAATTGTGCGATTATAATCTAACTTCAACAACTTAGGAAACTTTACCTTGGAGCACAACTTATTGTTTGACTGTCATTACTGAATTTTCCTTCTATAGTTCTAAAAGCTGCCAATTGAACCTTAATTCGACAATATAGTCATTTTACAAAAGGTGGAGGAAAAACAATCTCTTAATAATTGGTTGATTAAGTTGAGGATGTGTTAAGAAAAATTGCTGCAGCACTTGATCAAGGTTCTTGAGGAGCAGCTAGTTTAGCCAAGAATTTAATCTTTTATTTTCTGATTAAAAATTGAACTTTGCCACAGAGCACAAGTCAGATATCTGCACCTGGATGGCTGTTTATGTTTATCTTCCACCTAGGGTGGTTCTTCTTTCGATAATACCAGCTTGAGACCATACCTGAGTTACCAAAATCAGGAGTGGGTGCAGGAACAAGAGCAGATGTGGGAAAGTGCATGCTTAAGAAATACTTTAGTAAGGACGTGCTTAAGAAGTGGAAGTGTGTTCCAAGATTCTAGGAAGATTTTGATGCAGATGCACTACCCTAAGCAGAAGATTCCGGTATTAAGGGCAAAAGTCCAATTTTTCAAAAATGTTGTAGTTCCCTAGAGTAGATATCTTCAGAAGTAAAAGAAATACAAAGATTGACTGGAGCTAAGAAGAATCAATTTCATGTAAAGTAGCTAAAATTAACGAGACATGGAAACAGACTAGTAAAGAGCAGCATGGCAATCTTAAAAGAAATGATAGAAAACCAAGAGCATCAAAAATCAATGGAAATCTCTAAGTGTTCTATTTCACTGATTGAGAAAGGATTCATATCTAGAGAGACAGAAACCATATTATTGATCTTGACCTACATAATGAACAAAATTCAGCAGGTTTGATACTACCAAATGATCTATCAAATCAAAAATATTCTTTACCTCTTCTCACTTCATGCGAATAATGTTGAAAGGTTATTGGTCACCTCCACCAATTTAACAACCCAAACTTTGTGTATTTTTACAAGATGCCACACACACAGATAGTGTCAAGTTAGGACCCTAAAGAAAGATCAGAATGATAATGTCTTCATGATTAATCATGATAGGCAATATCAAAGTGCTTGAAACAAAAAATGAACATTTTGAAGGTCATTTACTTATGGATCAAATGGATAATGATTTGCGCATTGTAGAACATCTATTAACCAAATTAAATAAGTTAGATGCTTCTAAGCAAAAAAATAAAATAAAAAAAGTACATCATTAAAACTCTATACAGTCTTTTTCAGGTCCACTCAATGTGTATGTTTAAGACCTCCAAAACATATAAAAGTTTGGCCTATAAACTTTTCAAGCTTTGTAGATCAGCAGCAATGATGGAAATCCCTAATATAAATGGTCCATCATTTACTTATAATTAGGGATCCAACACTACCAGTAGGTTTTAGCGCTCTCTCTCTCTCAGAATTGAGCGAGCTAGTCTTCTGAATTTTTTAAAAAATAATTTAAACTAATATTATAAATATATAAATGCAATTTTGATGGAAATAGAATGGAAAGGTCCCATTTGACAATTAATGGCTACATGTTACCACAACATGAATATAATATTGGATTTATTACACAGAAATCAAAATATAACAAAGAAAGTAGTGGTGAAATTCAAGCTGATTAAATGAAGTGAAAATTGTTATCAATTGACAATTATCTTTCAAACAACTCACACAAGCACAAAGATGTTTGTATGCACAGAGAAAGGAGGGTATTTATATTCAAATTTACCTTATTTGGCTTGTTAATATTTAGTTTATATTTTTTGCCTCTAACAGAGCTGCAAATTACTATACTAAAACTTGCCCTGCTTCCCACTTCATTTTGTCTTATGAACCTTGGTAGTTCATTCTTAAGTTACGTAAGTATAATCTGTGGACAAATCAACTCATCCAAGCAAGTCTAATTCCTCAACAACTGAAGTTTCAAGTCTCATCAACTCATGGAATGCTCCATTCTTAACCAAAGTTACTTCAATTAGAAATTTGGCACCAATTTGCCTAGGGTTAATATTGGTTGGGAGCCAACAATCATATGTTCTCATTTTTTTGGGTGGATGACATCATTATGCATAGAATTCATCTTACATGTATGCAATGAGGTTCATTGAATAAGGCTTTTAAATAATTCTCACAACTATAACCTCCTCTTATATCATCATCTTCCAGAATGTCAAACCTAAATTTTGCCATACTCAGTCCTCCCCTACCAGGCACCAGCCCTTTATGCTCCCTTAATTATCTCTTCCATTGTTGTTGATGATGATAGTAGAATTGGTGAAGGTAAACAAAGAAGGGGTGCAATTTGCTGGGACAAGAAAGTAGTTGTTGTTATGGCGGTGGTGGAAGCAAGTGGAGGTGGTGCATTATGCTCCCTTAATTATCCATTCCATCCCCCCAATAAAAAAAAAAAGAAGAGAGAGAGATGTGGCTGACCAAGAAATGTTATTGGAGAGGCATTGTTGATTTACTAGAATCAATAACACCATTCTGGTTAATGTAGATTGTCAACCAAAAACATCGGACTCTCTCCAAAATCCTCCAGTCGTATAGTATATTCTATAATGTAACTAGGGAGGTACAATTGCATTTCATCTATAACATAAATAGGAGCGGCAATCCATGAACCAACCTACAACTAACCTAAAAAAGGCGGTTGATATTGGCATAAACAGGTTCATGTCGTAAAACAAGTCGACCAACACACTTGTTTATTAAATGGGTCAGATTTAGGTTCAAAATCTTGGCCTATCTAACCAGTTAGGTCAATTCTACACTGTTATGACCCGACTCCTTTAAGACTTGTTCCTCTTATTAATCCATTTAAGACATATTTTAAATGCATTAGTCTATATATTAATACCCATGTCAAATCAAGTCAAAAGGTCATCACAAACCTGATCCGACTTACCGTTTATTAAATTGGTTATGCATTTTGGGTCATGGTCAGGTTTAGCTTTTATTTCAGACCTATTTAGTAAACAAATAGCATTACGATTGTTTGACACATGGTTTTGAAAACCGATCCAAACTGCCCAGTTCGGGCTGTATTGAGCCGTACCGGCGCCAAACCGAGTCAGTTCGAACATGATTTTTGACACCCAAAAATTTTAAAAAAAAATTATGAATCGCCTAGTTTTGGCCTGAACCGAACAGTTTGGGCTTGAACCGGGCGGTACACAGCTGTTTCGAGCCGAACCGTTCGATTCAGGTCATGTGGGACTATTTTTATATCTGAGACACATGGAAGAAGTCTGTGTTTCTCGATCTCTCTTTCCTTCTCACTCCCTAACACTAAGAGCAGCAGAAAAACTCCAAAAAAATGCAGATTAAAAGTATGTTTCTCTTTCCTAGCTCTCTTTTCTCCTTTTCTTTTTTTTTTTGAAAATTCATGAAAAATGAGAAAACAAGAGAAAACCATGTCAAAATTTCTTATTTTGGCATAATTTTAATATATGTTGTAAATCTATGGATGATCTATACAATAACACTAAAATCATTAATTGTCATTAAGTATATAATTTTTTAAATTAAAAATATATTTTCAGAATAAAAAATTATAAAAAAATAGATTTAAAAAAACTGTAAAATCAGATTATTGAATGAGCACAGAGGATTATAATGCTATTTGGCTAGAGGGATGGACTGATATTCCTCCTAACTATGTAAATGATCCTATTATTTATGGACATCAACGGTCAACCAGATTCTGATGATCAGTACATATTGAGTATTTTTAGACTTTTTAATTGATTTAATCATTTCATGAATCCAATGATATCTAGTCTATTATTTAGGATGTATATCGAAGTGATACGAACATTAATTAATATCACTAAATATCAATTTGGACTTCAAAAGATTCAATAATCTATAAAAAATTGATTAAACGCCCCCAAAAAAATGATAAAAATTCAAAAAATTGGCATGCCGGTTTGGCCAACATGCCTACTATACCGAACCAGCCAGTGACCAATATGGCCATCGAAACCCATTTTCAGAATCTTAGTTTGATAAGTTTTTCCTAGCGCCACAGACATAAATGGCTAGATGTAATTGGTCAATTAGTCAACCAACAGAACAGAAATAAGAAAGCCAAACACTTGGAAGCCGCATTAAATAGAGGATACCATAAGGTAAAATTATCTAAACCAGTAAGAGTGGGCATTTGTTCATCTATCAAAAGGCAAGGCTACATCATTCTTACCAAGAAGCTTCCAGCAAGGAGCTCCATAGAGGAAGCCATTTTGTTTCCTGATTTAAGCCTGACCACACATGAACAAGATTCTTAACAAGATAGCCATGCTTGTCAACTGATATCACAATCAGGCTTCAACCCTTGCTTGGGCAGCTTTCTTAATATTTCAGCTTCTCTAGCTATTTGAATGTCAGAAGGCCAAAATGTCTGCTGGATCACTTTGCAAAAAAAGCGAGGAAGCAATGCCAAAATTGTTATAAGTAAAATAGTGAGCCAGTAAGTCCTTGAAATGGCTAGATGGTATATTGTCCTGTCAAAGATTAGATAAAACAAATGATACATGAGCTGAACAGAAATATGTACCCATTAATATATAGCTACATATCCATAAAATTATTTTAAAAAATAAATTTTTTTATAAAAAAAACTTACCAGTAGTTAGGGAAAATTGGTATGGAATCTAATATCACCATGCACATATATGTAATGATTATAGATCCCCAAACAGCAGCATGAGTAATGAATACCCAACGTTGGATGTCCATTGCCAGGTGAACATTCACGAGTACAACAACAGAGATCGTCCACAAACTGCCAATACTCCATATGTCGACTGAACTGTTCCTGTAGGTGAAAAGAGGTACATAGAAAAGAACAAGACTTTGCCACAAGGTATCAAGCATTGTGATCCAGAAGATGTGCAAATTATAGCTCTCTTGTCTATGCCCTGCTCCATAAAGTTTGGGATAATGGAGGAGTGTCTTATGACTCAAGTCCTTGTCCAGAACACCAACCACTACTGTGGGGACAGAAGTATAGATGACAGAGTAAAAGACACTACTCCAATCTGTCAAAGCAGAAGTTGTGGAAAATGCTGTGCATAAAATGTACCTGGAGATGAAAAGCAGATCACAAAGAGATGAATAACAAGAATCATTCCAAGAATACAATTAGAAACCTCAGTATTTTTAAAGGTTCCAGATATTAATGTTTTATATGGAAGAGCACATTGTACTCAACATGATAGATAAACAGAACGCATTGGAAAAGGTACAATTTCATCATAGAGCATAATTGAATGGAAAATCCCCATCAGTGGCCAAAATAGCAATTAATCTAAAGCACAGGAATAACATGTGGTGAAGCCAAAGATAGTATTGAATTTGCGAGGATGATTAGTCAACTGCAGACATTAAAAAAAAAATGAATCATGCAAACCAAACTCTACAGCTAAAACTGCTATAATAACACAGCATAAATAATAACAAAAGATTTTTTAGACCCCAGATGACAGAAACATTGACAAACAATTTCCAGTTACAAGATGGTACTGACTTCAAAAATCAATATTTGGACATAAATAATGCCACTGATAAAGAAGTCTACCACATGCTAGAAAATACTCAGATTTATGTCCCCAAAATAAGTTCATAAATCATTAACCCTCAAGAAGATCATCATTACAAATGAGATACCGGATGCTGCATTCAAAAATACATATGAAAGTGTGCCTTTCCTGCAACTTAATAACTTTTCATTTGTATCAGGACAGAACAAATTAGATTGGAATTGTGAGACATCATAAAATACTCCTCAAAACTTGAAAGTTGTAACTTTAAGAGGTTTTGACAATTTGCAGTAAGATGTGCAAATTTTGTACTGTTCAAGAAAAATTGATATAGTTTCCAGTTATTTATTTCAGTAAGATAATAAACAACCATCACATTTTCAGCCACCATGATAACAAATATCTCTGAAAAAGTATAATGAGAACATATAATATTAAGAAATTCTACAGTACTTTGTGCTCCATGATTTAACACACTACCAAATTAAAGTATCCAAAATTAATATTTCTCCAGCATCTAAGGTCATTTGGGTTGTCACTAGGTCGAGATAACATGAGAAAATATGGAAACGATATCTGACAACTGCGACAGAGAGATAGAGAGAGAGAGAGAGAGAGAGATTCTCGCACCATCATACAATAACCGATTCTCTTTTCTTTCATGATGGATTTCCTTCGCCTCTTTATTCAGCATCATTCTTGGACCAACAAGCAACAAATAAGACCGCCTCAATTACTATTCCTTTCCCACAGTTTCTCAGGAACCAAAATTTAAAGGAAGACAAACTTTACATAACCAAGTACAAAGCTTCATTGAATGGGCAGCAGAAGAAAGAGGTATCCGGTTATGGCTGGATAATCAACCAAGTGAATATATGCAGTTGGTTACCAGAGATGTATGGTGAAGTATATAGGCCAGGAACTTAAGGCAGTTTGGTTGTCAAAATTTAGTATAATTGGTTATGTAAAACATTAGTTTTATTAAATTATGGGTTTGGTTGCTTTCCCTGATCTTTTTTTCAGGAAAACCTGACAGGTTATAGACACTGCAAAATTAGTTTTATAAAAAAAACAGATCCTACCCTGTTTTCATAAAACATGTTGCAGAAGAATCATGTTTTACTGAAATGCAAGAAAAGACCAAGAAGATTCAAAACACTAGCCAACCCACTGCACTGCTGGCCGAAATACAACATGGTCATCCAATTTGTTTTCAGCACTCACCCAAAAAAAAAAAAAAAAGGCGAACATGCTAGAAATGTTTAAGGCCACCGTGCATACCAGAACAGCATCAGTACGAATACAGCATTCTTGTAAAAGTTGTACAAAACCAAGTAACCAATTCGCTGATAATTCCAGTGTCCATGTACAAGGAGCAATCTTTTCAAAAAACGGAATTGCCCCATGGCAAAGTCTGATGCCATCACCGCCTGGCGACCTTCCTGACCACAAATCCCAACCCCAACATCCGCCATTTGAATCATTGAAACATCATTCGCCCCTGTTGAAAATGTTTTTAGTAATGGAAAGAACAAAGAACACATACATTTTCTTAAAAAATGAAAAAGATACACTTCAAGTAAAAATAGGCATAAATGAAAGAACAATTGATAATCAAGAATAGGCATTAGTACAATGGATCAGTAAATTCAAATGTGCAATAGTCAACTGCTTAACTTGGTTTGAAAGCCAGATGATTAGCAAACTAAGCCAAAACCAAAGAATAAATTACGGTCAAAATGGCAATGGCTCAAGTCTAATCAGCCTCCTGAATCAGAAAAGTGGCAGGCTTATCCCAAACCAGTTAACCTGCCAAAAGGTCAAGATTGCATGACACATACCCACAAGCAAGTCAATTTGTGTAACCTGACCTAACCCTGCCCTACCTGATATAGCCTGCTCCTGGACTTAAACTTCATATGGGGGAAAAAAAGGAGAGAACAAAGTGTAAACACACAAAAATCTAAAATGTAAGGGTAAAGAAATGGGCATGTGCAGTTATGGCTTACAGTGGAACACCAATTTATGTTTTAGACCAATGAGACAAGAGGGATGCAATTATTGGGAAAGGAAGGCATGCTTATCAAATTCCTTAGTGGTGCTTTTGCATATTTAGATTGGACTCAGTAATTGGACCTTTGTCAGAGCAAAGTGGCTCCTCTGCTCTTACTGAGTACCCTTACCACAAAATACAGAAAATACTCTCTGGTATTCCAGCATAATTTTGAAGGGGCAAAAACTTATCAGCATCAACATTCAATTTCGTATGACAGCAAACAGCATATATAAAGCAAGGGAATGCATCAAACTGACTCAGCTCGATAAAAAGCCCTCAACATTGGGCAACCAAAGAGAGAAAGATTAATGTTTTAAATAAAAACCTCACCATCACCAATAGCCAGAGTCATGTCATTTGTCCTGCTTTTGATCAAATCAACTATTCCAGCTTTTTGAAGAGGAGCAACACGACAGCAAAGCACAACACTACAAGAAGTAGCCAAATCGAACAACTGCAAGAAAAAGGAAATTACACAGTATTGTAACCATTTTAAACAAACAATTATTAAAGCAAAACCCAACATGCATGCATCCATAGTGCAACAAAGAAGCCACTCCATGATGCAAACCTAGAAAATAATTTTCATGTTTCTTAGGTGTCCAAACAAGTATGACAAATAAACTCCATGTTATTGTAGAAAGAGTCACACCTCTGTCTCAAGGTCTTTCTCTAAAATGTACACCAGACTGTTCCCATCAATTATTAGCGCTAATGGGGTATCATCCAGACCTGACATTTTCTCTCCATGGAATTCAGATAAATCACTGGAATCTCTGGAATCTCCAGCAAATTTAAGAGTTCTTGATCCACTCCCAGGTATTAATACATTGGAATTCCTTGTGTCACAAGGAGTGTCAAGAAATTCATTATCAAAATTCTTCTTCAAGGATCTATTTCCACTATTTGCTGATTTTATGCCATATCTGGCTTTCGCCTCAGTCAAAAGGCGCCTGCAATCAGCCTCCGAAGTACCATTTATGATCACCTGGTGCATATTTTGTGTCAGAAGTCTGCATGACAGACCTATTGAAATTGCAGTCTCTTGCTTATCTCCTGTGAGAACCCAAACTTTGATTCCTGCTTGCCGGAGGGATTCTATGGCTTCAGGCACACCATCTTGCAATTTGTCTTCAATTCCAGTAGCCCCAAGTAGACTTAAATTGCACTCAATTAAAGCTGCTGCCTGCCGGAGCTTTGCTGATCTCTCCGTTAATGAAGTGCTAGCTTCTTCATACTTTTCCTGCCATTCCTCAAATTCTGCAGCAGTTAGATTCCTCGCGGCAATTACAAGAGTGCGTAAACCCTGTGATGAATAACTGGTCAAATGATTCTCTGTTGCACTTCTTATTTTGTCAGCCAATGAATCTTCATGTCGATCATTTTTCAAAATACTGAGCATTGAACTATCAGCACCCTTAACAAGAACTTTTGCAGCATTGTTAGGAAATCTTATCACCACAGACATTCTTTTCCGCACGCTATCAAATTCGTGCAGACCGAGTACATCTAACCTGGTTTGAATATATGAAACTTTAGTTATACAACCATCAATGTAATGCTTGGGGAAAATTCTTTCAAACATGAAAAGAAGAGAAATGCAAGATGAAGTTTGGCAAGGTTCCTACTTTGTCGAGTTTATAAGAATTGAAGCCCATCAAAAGCCACAACTTGCATTATGAATGAGAAAAGGTCAAATATGAGTGAGCGGTCTACCTTATCTTCTCACCATTGACATCAATGACAACATGACCAGTAGTCCGTTCAACAAGCGTATATCCATAAGCAGAAGCTGCACTGACTAAAGCTTGCTCATCAGGAGATTCACCCTGATAATCAATTGCTTCTACCTCATGTACTTCGTTGGCAGAACTAGCAGATGAGCTCCTAGAAGTCATTGGAATGACAGTATTACAAGCTGCCAAAGTAAGAAAAAAATCATGAGCAGCAATCCTTTCCTCTCCAACCAAGTCTTTGTGCAATAATGCCTCAAGTTCAGGATCAACATTGATTTCTGACTTGAGTTTCCACCTGTGTCCTTGTGCTCCTGCATAAGAAAACAAACAAAGAATTGGCTCAGAGTACAGAGAACATGCCAGATGTAAGTTATTCTTCCAAAATATAGCCTAATGGACATGAATCCATCCATCAAGGTCAGATGCAAGGTTTTAAATACTAATTTCAGTACTTAGGCTGGCACTAATCACTTGAAGCCAAACCAACTGTTGCTATGGTACATCCCTTGGCGCTAATATTTGGTAGAGGAGGCATACAAGATGTCTGTAGCCCACAACCGCAATATAAAGGGCATAAATAGAGAATCATTATGATAAAAGAATAGAGCAAATCTACAGCAGTTACAGGACAAGCACCAAGAAAACAAACTAGAACACCAGCAATTCTCACTTAGAAATATATTGATTGCTTCTCTAAATTCTTTGAATAGGACTTTTGTAAGTTTCTTAGATAAAAAAGCAGAAAACATCATAGGACCAACAGTTTTTTTTTTCCAGTTTCGTCAATTCAAATACAAATGATGCATAGAACAGGAACTGAACGTTTTATCAGAGCAAGAATAATGAGATGGCTTGATGCATATCACAGCAACCAAACTCTCTCATACCATACTTTCCTCATTTAAAGTACAACAATTTGACAAGGAACAAAATTCCAAATGAACATAACCATGCAAGCAAGAAGATGGTGAGAATTATACAAGAATATACCTGCATGGGTGGAGTCTCCATAATCCTTCCCATACAAACTGGCCCTGCGGAACTCCATCTTGTTCTCAGTAAGCGTACCTGTCTTATCTGAAAATATGTATCGTATTTGACCCAAATCCTCATTTATATTGAATGATCTGCACTGGAACCTTGAGTCTGAACTACTATCATACATCTGCATGTCCTCGATCATGAAGTATGACTGCCCCAACCGGACCAGTTCCATTGTGATGTACAAGGATATAGGTATCATTATTTGGAAGACTATGATAGAACTCAAAAATGAGAAAAATATCTCCATAGCAATCCCATAATATTTGTAATATTTTCCATTTGCTTGACCATTTGTGAAGTATTTCCGCCTGTAATAAGGCAAAGTATCAAGCTGATGCATGTGACGTTTGAGCCACAAGCCCATCCCAGTTGCCACAACAGCACACATAACAAAGAGAAATAGGGAGAGCCAAAAGGTTTCCCTGTTCATGTAACTTTCCAGTCTGCTCCTTTTGGAAGGTGACACTGTGCTGTTCAACATAGCCTTTGTTTCCTGACCAGCATACACTACAACCCCGACAACCCAGTCTGTGTTCTTAAGCTGGCAGCCACGCAAAATGATGTTTGACTGACCAAGTGGAATCTTCTGCCCATTGAATTCCATATTTGCAGTAAATTCATAAATATTCCTATTGGGCTGCTCACATCTGATCTGCCCTGAATATGAGCCCCCTTCCCGAACCATTGAAGCAGTTTCCTGCCGAGCATATCTTGTCTTTAAGTTTGACTCACCATCTAGATTCATTGTCTGAATATATGCTATTCCATTTGGATCACTGGTCCCTAACAAAACCATGTCACAAGGTATAGTTTCATCACCATGAATTTTTACAACCTCTCCAACTCGTATTTTTTTCCATTTCTTTCTTCGAAAATGACCAGATTGTAGAACTAGTGCCTCTCGGTTGTTCTCCTTCCGATCGGATCTGTGCCTTCGCCAGTCTTCATAGCCATCCTTGATAGCAGTCACAAACAGCACAAAGAGGAGTGGAAAGAGAGAGACTGTTCTCCCAAAGACAGCTAGAGGAGGAAGCTGATTCAGAGCAGCAATTGCTAGAAAATACAAATAAGCTAGTCGGTGGAATTGGATGAATAGGTTTTTGGGCAGGAAGGTGATTAAAGTATATTTGCTAGTGCGAATCTCATTTCCTGTGAACTCATATTTTTCATTTGTCCTCCTTGGATCATTAATGTATATCACTCTTGGTCTGTCCTCAGATGAAAACAGGTCTTCAAACTGCACGCTCTTGTGGCGGACCTGATGAGATTTGTTCAATTTCTCCTGGCCAGCAGAAGTCACAGATATTTCAAGGGATGACGAGTAGCCCTGAAGTTCCATTGTACACCAAGAAGCCAGTTGTCTTTCTTGTTGAGGGCATTCCAGCAGAAACTGCCGAAAAATGTACTCTGCAGATTGAATCCAGTTTGTGTTAGTGGTAAAATCAAAATGCCAGATAGGTCACCAAGAAAATCCTTATCCACAAAAGAAGAAGGCTTCTCCTTTATCCACTAATAAGTTCAGATAATGACTTTGTTTGTCCTTTAAAGTGGAAGAAGAGAAGGACGCAGGGAGAATCAGACACTGCATAAAAAGACAGATTGAGAAAGAAGGTGGCACTAATGTTGAAGAATCTGCAGCATGAGAAGATGAAATGAGCAAGGGTTGGCTGAAAATCATAAATAACCCTCGAAATCATGAACGTTAAGGAAGAAAGCGGGCATCCTCGTGACTCTAGACATTGAACCAAATCAGCAGTCAGGAAATTTCCTGCTCGTCTGTCCCTGACCAAAACAAATCAGCCAGATAACCTGATTTTTCCTCTGCAGCAAGCTAAGGCCCATCTCATCTAAGATGCAATTAGAATTTGGTAAAAGAAAGTCCCTTTTCTTCATTGTTCACAACTTCTTATCTGATGTTTCCCTCACCAAGAACAATTATTCTCAAATAACAGTGACTAAGCTACATCCTGGTGCAAGAAACAAATAGATAAAAGGTGATAATCAGAGATTCAATACAATAGGAAGCTTCTAAATATCCAATGTAAATTTTTTTTTTTTGGTTGCCATTTTGTTTGAGGACTCGTCAAAGCTAACCGAAAATTCACAGTGGTATTATTAGAAAGCTTCAGCCTTTCATTTTCAAATTCTTCAATCTAAAGTTTTTTTCTAATATTTCTTTTTATCTTTTCCTTTGTGAAAATAAAATGTCCCAAAGAAAACATTGCAAAGTGCCAATTCACCGAATCCCCATTCTTTCGTGCGAATTACCTTATAAAAACGGAAGCATATAGAGAATAGTTTGCTCCTTTTTTTTCCTTTTTTTTTTTTTTTTTGTGAGAAGAGCACAAAGAAATAATGTAACAATGTCCAGTTCTCCACCTTCAACAACAATTCGTCTAAGACAACCCACATTCTATCAAAAATTTAAAAAAATAGATCTCTTCAATAAATTTTAATTTTGAAGAAAAACATTGAAATACCTAATTACAAACATTCCACCCACAACCTACCATCATCGGATCCCATTAAGTGCATCAGAATGCAATATTGAACAAGAAATACCCCCATCAGAAAACCCTTGTAAGCTCGAAATTTCCCTCATTTTTCAAAACACCATAGGGAAAAAGATCAAGCTCCAGATCGTATTAAAGAACGTAAAGTAAAGAAACCTAATGTACTCCAGTTTCCCTTCTTTCTTCCTCCATAATCCAATTCTTCAGCCAAAATACCAAGAAAGATCAATAAGAAAATATAAAGAACCGAGACGGATAAACCTACCTTTTAACAGATCAAATTCCAGAAAATCTATAGAATCATCGAACCCAGCGAAACGACCACCAGATCGAACACCAAGATCGTGCTAATACCGCGCTGATTCTCACGCCCTCGGAGAAGATCCGGCCTTTTCCACAGTTCCCGTACCGGATCTAATGGGTCCAGAAGGAACCTTTACGCAATTCCGAGATCTGGATCAGCTTTCAACCCATTGCTGTTGGAGAAGAACAGAGCTAGGTTCGGAGAACGAGGCCTTCCCGTTCCCCCTTTCTTTCCCAAACGGAGAGGAGAGATCGAAGACAGAATGGGGACGGAGGAGGGTGGAGGAGCGCGAATCTCTCTCCCTTGTGCGAGGAGTCGTAAAGCGTTGCTCTGTACTTCTTTCATACTGACGAATATGCCCTTGGGTCTCGACGTTATTATCGACAAACGTCCACCGAGCCAACCCTGGGACGAGTGGGGAAACTCGGCGGTGGAAGGAACGGGAATACGGGATTTATAGGACTTTTATGTTGTCAATATGCCGAAAATGCGCTTTATGGGAATAGGTGGATTAGCTTTCTTATCTCGTAGTTAGTTTTGAGGATCCGAAGTTCGGTTACGCGCACCCGTTGGGCAAACCTATTTTCGGTAGGTGCAAAGTTAATTTCGTAACGAATTACGAAGTCCTTATTAATTGTCATAGGTTTGTAAACCTTAAAACGTGGGGGGAAGATAGGAAAAGTAAGTTAGAAAAAGGACATACTTGATATTCTTTAATTCATTTCATCCCAAAGGTAGCAAGTTACTCCACTGCATTGGATAACCAAACCAACAATAATAGGATGGATTTTATCTAACCCATCTAAAATGAGCATAAAAAATGATAAAATTCATTTTAAATCCAATCTGAATATATACAACTCTTTATGAATCTTTTTTTTGAGATAAAAAAATTTGATTTTTATCAAATAAAATTGATTTTTGTAGCTCCATCCAACTCGATCCATCCAATTCTCTTCATCTAACTTTACTAATCCTACTTTATCTTTTCTTATCCAGAGATAAGTATTAGATAAATTATAAATAATGGTTTATCCAACTCGTACACAATTCGTTGCGCCTTCTCTCTTCATATGCTTTAGGACATATTGGATATATACTTTTTTTAAAAAAAAATATTTTATGATTAACATTCAAATCTCGTTTGGTTGGCAGCCACATGTTTTCACACATTTTATGATAAAAAGAATGCTCATGGTTACATGCAATACTCTATAATTAGTCATAGATCATAATATTTTGAGTAGATTATATTTTATATGTATGTATCATATAATCACATGGACAAAATTTATTTTTTTGTTAGTAATATATTATAATGATTGCTACATAATTAAAATGATAAATAATATTTGGCCTTTCATTTCATAAAAAATATTCTTTAAAACTAAATTTCTTACTGATTTTAATCTACTATTTTATTTATGATAATCAGATTATCAAGCAATGTTATTATTGTCTCTCTATTATCCTTGAATCTCTAATGCAATGACTAGAAAATATATTGTAGCATTTTTAAACAAAGAAAACGAAGCAATCAACAACTGCATTATGTAGATGAAAATCCCTTTTTATTTTATTAAGCAATTAAAAAATCATTATCAAAAGAAAAAAAACTATATAGCCACTATGGTAGAATCACAATGTTTTAAATAACTGTTGTATCTTATATTTCTAATTTAAACTAAATTTTGCTATACGCTACATATGAAATATAAAATAAAAATATAGTAATATATTTCTAAACATCTAATATTGTTCAATATTCATGTCTACAGTATATACTTATGTATGCATACACACATTACATATATAGGTTTATTGTATGAAATCTCATTCATTGAATGCGTATTAAAGTTTCTAGCTTATGAGATGAGAAAATAAAAGATACTTGATGGAAAAAATAACGGAGACACAAAAATTTGAACTTTACTTTAGAGCACTATGGAAT
This sequence comes from Elaeis guineensis, assembly GCF_000442705.2. Lineage (NCBI taxonomy): Eukaryota > Viridiplantae > Streptophyta > Magnoliopsida > Arecales > Arecaceae > Elaeis > Elaeis guineensis. The sequence continues at coordinate 62,995,664 of NC_026006.2, read as the reverse complement.
TGAGATTATATGCATAAGAGCACACGGAGCCGGACTCATCTCTAATTTGCATTTGAATTTGATATATTTCTCATTCTTTGAAATGAACCAATGACAGGTAATCTAACTACGCCGCTTGCCAATCCAAGCTAAATCCATAATTAGACCCACAGAGCATAGGGGTTGTCTTCCCCACTTCCTTTTGGTAAATTTGTAAATTTGGGGCCACGGGTGGGTCGTTTTGGGTAATGGGCCCCCGCCATTACGTGTTCAAAACGGGAAGGACGTTGAGATTGGTGGGCCCCAGGTTCCACTGGCAAGCTTTATCTGAAAGTTGACAGCTGGAAAGCGAGGAACGAGAGCAACAGACACGAGTAAACTACTGTCATAATATTAAAAAAAAACAATAAACAAAGACCGAAAAAACGGTAGAAAAACACGTTCCGTGCGTGCGCGCACGGCGTGGTAACCGGAGACATGACATCACTATTGAGGATGGAGGCTGACACCCGGACCATATACCAAAGCGATGCGACTGGCTGCGGACAGACCCGAAGTGGCCAGTGACAAGCTTTCAAAAGCTGCCCAAATAGAGGTGTGGACCCCAGACCTCCGAAAGACGGGGTCTGGGACTCTCTGGAGATCAGCATGAGGCCCACTGGACCTGTGGTGATGTAATGATTGAAGTACTCCCCTTGTAAAGTTTGGATGGCAGTACTTCCAATGTCATGTTATGTGCATCTCTCATGGGATACACCACCATTGACTAAGACCATAAGATGTAATTGTTTGGAAAATACGGATTACACTGCACAATGAGTGGCAATTTTGTTTCTTCCCCCTTCCAAGGAGGGCAATATTAGGGCTGCGCACTAATCGTATTAAATTTAAAAAAAAAATTTATTATTAAATATTTATTATATATAAATTATTTCATATCGAAGTGAACAGTTTGTAAGGGATCAGATAGGTTGTATCGATTTAGATTTCAATATTGATTAAATATTAATTTTAAATTAAATATTAATTTATTTAAATTTATTTTTATTTTTTATTAATTAATATAAAAAAATTAAATTTTATAAATTATAAAATTTAAATTTATTTTTAAATATTTATAAAATAAAATAAAATAAAAAATTGAAGATTTACACATTTGAAAATAATTACATCTGAAAATTTTCATTTTAAAATTATTTCAAATTGACATACTTTCGTCAATAATTCAACATTAACATTTTCATAAATCCAAATAGATGACATGATATTTTTTAAAATAAAGTATTGATATCTAAACAACGTCGTTCCAAAATGAAAGTGAGTTTGTATAGTACTATATCGATTTGCTTCAGTTTCATATGGTTTAAAAGTATAGGAATCGAATCCGACCGTAAATAATTAATTTTTTATAAATTTCAATCCGATTTGTATCTTTCAACTAACCGAAATCGATGTTTATTAGATTAGATTGAGTGGATTTCTTCGATTATTTGCTCAGCCCTAAGCAATATGAAGTGTGCAAGTTTGATTTATGTTTGTTTATGGTCGAAGGACATGCTCTGCAGTAAATTACACTCTCAGTGTATCACTGCAGCACCAAAGTTTGTTGAGTTCACTTAACTCTAAAAATCAAACCGAAGAACCATGGGAACGAAGAGTTTCTCATGTCTTGTATTATGAGTTGTAACAAATTATTGTAATCCCATATGTTCTTTAACCCTGAATTTTCCTTTTGGTTGATGCATTTTTTGGGAGTGTCATCTCATGCATGGTTGGAAGAGTTCTTGAATTAACTGACCATCTGTTTTAAATTCTCTCATGGGGTCTAAACGGTTTGTGTTGTGGTATAATTTTTTAATTTGTTTTTATTTAATAACCAGAACAATTGATGATGCTGTAAACATGTATATATTATCACCTCAAGGTTGTGGGACACATCTGATCCATGCTACATTTTTGGAAGGCTTCAAAGATTCCGTCTTTCTGACATCCTTAATCCTTCAGTGAGGGTCACACATCTTTCTGTGTCATTCATAAGTAGCAAGATGAATGGGGTTGGCGATTTGTCATCTTTCATTGAACTAAACATCTCCAAGTTGAATTATTGAGAAATTGATGTTAGATTAGGTATTCATAGATAATTTACCTGCGGCATGATGGACAAGGTGACTTTGCAATGCTAACTGAAATTTTCCCTCATGTTTACTTCTTTCCCCCATTGAACCACTAAATTTAAAAATTTTCCAACCACAGTTGGAAGTTACTAGAAAGCACTAATCATCTGAGCTGAGAAAGCATACTTAGCCATGTGCTGCAGGTAATTAAAAATGTCTAATTCCATGTTTGATTGTGTGTAAATAGAACTATTATAAGAAATGTGTGTTTCATAACTAAACATTCTTCTCCTTCTTTGGTTTTCCCTCCTTGGCTTCTCTGTGCATTCCCATATTGACTAATCTGATTGATCAAACTTTTGTCAACCGCATGCATACTTCAAGCACATTACAAACATACTCAGATATTTTAAGTTCACTGTCTTTTGATGAGATGTTTTAAGTTCACTGTCTTTTGATGATCAGAGCAGGACTTAAACAATGTTGAAGAATGAAATGCGCATTATCATTTAGGGGGTGTTTGGTTCGTAACCGAAATTAGAATGGGAATGAAAATCGAAATAGCTTGAAATCGGAATGGTCAAATCCTCCGAAGCGTTTGGTTCGTGATCGGAATCGAAAACGGAATCGGAATTGAAATAAAAATTTGAATCCATAGAGGAGAGTAGGAATTAAGTTCTATATAGATTGAGCCATTCCCATTCCACTCTGAAATCGAAATTGGAATGGGACTCCTAATCAAATAGTTGGAATGGAAGACTCATTCCGATTTCGATTCCACATCCTCACTCCCCCAAACCAAACAACCTCTTAACATTAGAACAAATCCAACATATTTTAGTACATCAAACTTTTGCCACTAGAGTAGGCTATGAACAAGCTTGAGCAACGGTAAGATGCTGCTATTAAATGTTAGCACCCATTCAGATATTCTAGTGTCCCAACTTTTTGCCACCGAACAAGCATAATCAAGTAGAGTCCACATTAATGTCTGGCTTTTCGCCGATACAAGCCCGAAGAGCATAGACTTGAAATAGGTATGAGTAACATGCACATTATTACTTGTTCTCACATACTCCAATGCCTCGGCAAATATTTGACATAGGACAGCAAATAAAGTATTTGACTTTCTTAACTTCGCTGCAGGGCCACAACCTACATGTAGCCCAAAAAATAAAAAGAAAACATCTATCAAGGGTTTAGATGTGGCTATGAAATAAAAAGGAGAGAGAAGAATGACTAGTTCTCTGGTGCTTTTTCCATTGGTGTGGCTTCATTATCTTGTGCTGCACAGTTCAATCCCTGCAAAAGGGGAGAAATGAGTTAAAATTTGTTGTCATTTTGTATAGAGAAGTTGGTCGCTGACAAATGAAGTTCTATACTAGTATTGCTTATTAGTTGATCAAAATCATGGATGATCCTTGTACAAGCTGTTGTTATGCTGCCTATTTTTCGATGAAGGGCGCAATCCATATGGTTCATGGTATCTTTTAGATATACAAAAGGGGATCATTTTGCTCAACATCATGGGACTGTCTTTTCCGAATTACGTTGTTGTTATTAATGTGTTGCAAGAAATTAATGTGTTGTTATTAATGTGTTGTTATTAATGTGTTGCATATAAACCGTAGTTTCTTAGAGAATAGAAGCATGAGACACAGAGAACGTAAGGTAGCTTATGAGCAAAGATTTCTTCTGATGATTTTGTTGTATTTGTTGTCTTGCAAGCATAATAGATTTGGTGACTTAAAATAAACAGACTAAGAAAGGAGGTAGTCCGGCTGAAATCGAGGAGAGGGAAGGACTCAAACTCAGTTTCTAGTACTTATGTTTAAGTGACTCTACAAATTGGCAATAAATATGATGTGAATTGAGTGAATTGACTTAACATTTTGCTAACAAAGTTAAAATTTTAATCCTAGTATCGCAAATTAAAGATGAAACATTTAAACTGTAGATTCCTGCTGTTCACCATGATTTGGAAGATTTAAAGAGCTTAAAAGAATCATGCTTAGAAAAAGAGAAGCTAGTCACCCAATCAGGACAACCTATACTTGCAAGAAATGATTAACTTGGAATTAAGCTGGCTTATTAATGTCGCTGGGGATTTGATGTTCTTTTAGGTATATTGCAAGAAAATGCCATGTCCACTGCCACCCTTACTCATCAATCAAATGATTTTCACAAAAATAGCATCAAAATCATGGCCAACAATATCACATGATGCAGGGAAAGCAAAAAGGCCCCAAAGCAGCACTTGCCTGTGATTGAGCTTCCATACTCCCCTTCTCTTCTTCCTTAGCTCTAAGAGACTTGACAGGAGAAAATCTCTGCAATTTTTTTTTTTTTGTTGCAACCATGAAAGCAACAATCAAAAATTCACAAACAAATACCAAATATAAATATCCACCTAGTTTTTGATCCACACCATTGTTTTAATCAGTGGGAAATCTCTAATTAGAAGAATAAACAAACAAATATTAAAAGGAAGCAGTAACTCACCATGCAAGAGACTTCCAGCTCCTTGAGCCTGACCAACCTCTGAAGCTCCAACCCCACCATCCTCTGCTCCTCCCTTCTCCTCTCCCACTCCCTCATCGCCATCTCCAACACCTGATCCCTCTCTCTCAGCATTCTCTCCATCCTCTCCCTCTCCACCCGGAGCCTCTCCCTCCTCCTCCGTATCGCCTCCAGCTCCTCCGCCAGAGACGCTTCCAGCGGCCCAATCTCCGCCACATGGATCGGACGGTTCTCCTTGTCCGTATCCCCCTTGATCAACGGCGAGATTTGGGTCGGTTTCAGCTTTGGAAGGCTCGCCGGCGCCGGACTCGCATTAGAATTCTTCGGTTGGAGGGGTTTCCGGCGAGGCAGCGACGGGGCCAGACACTCCATCCCAAGAGAGAAGGAGAGAGAGAGAGAGAGAGAGAATGCAAGAGAGAGAAGGGGTGAACGTTTGAATTCGAAAGGGGGAAGTGGCAACGGCTATTTACTACAGAGTGGGAGTCAACCGATAGGGATGGATGGGATTGGACGCCAGGAATGTCCCGACCAATGGGCGAGTCCTTATCTCAGTGGGAAGCATTTCTGGCGTCGAGCATTCCTTGGGGTGCCGCTTGGTTGGGTCTTTGGCCGGCAGGATTGCCTTTCGACTGCCACATTGCTTGATTGATCTAGAATTTGAACTAGAGGTGGAACCCGGGTCAAACCGGATGTTAGATATGAGTACGAGCTAGGCGCTGCTGCCTTAGTCTGGCCATCCGAAGCTAGACTTGGTTCTGAGTTTTTTTTTTAATGTTTGTTAGGGTTTATGAACATGGCTTGGATTAAAGATAGAAGGAAACATAAAGAGAGTGCACCATTATGTCGATATCCAAGTATTGCCAATGGCAACTCTTATTTCCTCCGCCGGTCCTCTGAGTTAGCAAATCATAATTGCTTTGCCAAAAACTGTTCATCTTAGATGTGTGTTGAGTGTGTTTTGATTTTATATTTTAAAGAAAAAAAAAGTCTTTTTTTTTTTTAGAAGAGGATCAAGCAAAGTAAGTGAAACATCGGACAACAAACAAAGCAAGTGACGCATAGCGCAACAAAGTAAGTAGAGTATAGCGCAATAAGCTGAGCGGACTGGAGAAAAAAAGATCCCCCTCCCCGTTGCCACCACCATAGTAGTTTTGTTTGGACCATAAGTGCGAGATAGAGCCCTGCAAGCCAAACTAACCTATTTATTGTAGGACACCGGTTTGAGTCCAAATAACTCAAATAAACTCATTCTATTATATTTATCTCTTGTAATCCTAGAAAAATAAAATAATTAATTGAGCATTTTAGCAATCATGTGCATTCAGGGCTAGGGTTTGAGATGAAATCCTATACTGTGTGATCTCTAATTTTTTGTAATGAAAATTCTGCATCATCTCTATCTGTGATCATAGGTCAATAAATTAAATCACATAAATATTATGGAGTCTTGTTCTTTCCTCTTTTTTTTTTTCTTGTTTTGTTATTCTCCTTGTTTGTCTTAATAGTGTGCAGACCGATAGATCTATTTTCATATCAACATAGGAAGAAGATTGGCAAAAAAATTTGCAGAAATGAGACTTGGTTATGGAAACAAACATATCAATTTAGTCCGCTACCTTCTGTGAACTGGATATGACTTCATCTGATGAATTGAGTTAAGCTTCACATTTGTGCAGGAAATGGTAACATAATATACTTAATAACACCATGTAAAATATCAATTGTTTTTGCTCGATTTAGGTTCATTGGGAAGTATCTGAGCGTGTTTCTGCAGGAGGATGTACCTGGAAGGCTCCATTATTCTGCTAGTAATAGGATACCAACAATGATTGGGTTATTGCCATATTGGGCAAGGCTGGAGGAGTTCATGGACATGGCAACCATATTCATAGCCCGTGGACCACAATTCAAAAGGCGTTGAAATATTCCATCATTTAAATGTGGAGGTATACAACTTGGTCACCACTATTCTGAATCCAAAAGATGCTCCAAATCATGGCTCAGCATCATCTCCAAATTCTGTTCTCTTGCCAAGTTCTTGACTTATATCCAGTGAAATATAGGGAGGTCCGCAAATGGTTTTTGCATCCATATGAATGTTTACTATTTGTTGCAGAGCCGGGATTAGGGTTGGTATTTTTTTTCGATCCATTGGATACCTAAACTAACAAACAAATAAGATGGATATGAATTCTAGAAAAAATATTCGAAGTTGATTCAAATCGGATAGGGATAATGGTATGCTCTACTCTAAATCCATCCCGATAATTTCTCTCTTTCATTTAAATAAAATCCAAACACATCTGGATCACCACTCTCCCCATTTCGACATCCAAACCCTGGCGGCAGCCCGAAGGTTCTCACTCTCCCACCACCCAGACACCCAAACACTAGTGGTGGCCCGATGGATCCCCACTCTTTCCCCCACCCCCAACACCCAAATCCTAGCGACAGCTTGAGGGGGTCTTGGCGGTGGATATAGAGGTTGTTGACAGCGGAGAGGAAGTAACGAGATTTTGCTGATGCCGACGAGAGTTTGCTGGTGGATGAGGAGGATACTAGTGGTAGAGAGAAAGCAAGATCAAAACCACTCGCTCGAAGGAGGGAGTAGCTACGGTTCCATTTGTCGGATTGAACATTGTTTGCCGACTGGATCGGTTCGATTGAGGGTGTATTTGGCTGCTCTAAGCCTCCCATCCAATCAAAATTTATGGGGATAGAAAAAATAAAAAAAATCAATGAAAATATAGGAAGATAGAAAAAATTAAAAGGTAAGATTTTTGCTCATAATTTTTTTCACTTTTGGCCTGTCTTCACTTATTTTATCCTCTTTTTCTGAGATCTGTGGGGAAGGGGAGCATTTGGGGGGGATCGGAGAGGTTTTGAGAGCATGTATTTTTTTGTTTTGGAAAATAAGATTTTTAGAGTTTGATCTCAGTAAAATTATAATAGAGAATTTGGTGGATTTTTTAGATTCGATCTAAACCAAACTGATCGATTTGATCTATCCTGCATTCTTGATTTTATCCGATCCGATCCAAATTGAAATGGATACAAGACAAATATGGATATTTTCATGATGGGATGGATGTGGATATTGATCAATCTGATACATATCCAGTTCATTACCATCTCTAATCATGATGTAATAAAATATTTGCTTTAATTTGCTCGAAATCATTATTGGAACGATTTTCACAGTTTGTGATCCTCCCATCTCTTGTGCATGTCCATGTTCTCTCACACCTTGTGAGTTTCCAGCATATCATATCCATGCATTACATGGGTTTGCAGAAGTGAACTCGCCATTGCAGTGCGATGTGGACTCGAGTCTTATCAACTTCAGGGATAATATATCAAGTTTATCTTAACATTATCCACGCATCTAGCATCCTAGACTGTGATGGTAGCGTGACAACTCCGCAACTCGATTACTTAAACAACGAATTCTCTGACCCTCCTCGCGTCCCGAACGACTCCTTGGACGCCAACGCAAAGCCAGGTCAATGACACGCGGCACACGAAAGGGAAAGCCGCCTTCTCGCATCCGATCGGACGGCCCACGTTGTTTTCGCGTTGCCTTCGGCAAGCGCCAACCCGATTAGAACGGATATTCGCCAATATTCCCCAATAATGGGCGACGGAGGGTTTCGGATTGTCCAGTAGCATTTCGCCACGTGTACTCCATTGGTCTCGGCATCGATTCGCGGAAGGCCTCCCCACCCGAATAAGAGAGTGGATCGCGGGAGGAGGTGGCCGAGAAAGCCTTCGGTTCCTTAATCCAATCGTCGCTCCCTTGCAAGGTGACGGAATTCTCCCTCTTGTCCACTTTGTTTCGTTTTCTTTCTTTCTTTCTTTCTTTTTTTCAATGTGTGTTTAGAGGGTTCAGATCGGAATCTTGGGCTTTTAAACGCGCTCCAATTCGATTATATATGCGAGATTTATGTTTTGGTCGATTTACAATTGTTTTTTTCGCTTATTGTATGTAAATCCTGGATCTTTGTTCTTTTAGTTCCCTAGTTTTGCCTAATCTGACCTAATTTGTTTAATAGCATCGTTTATTCTTTAGGGTTTCTTTTTTCTTTCAATTACATAGTTGATACGTAGATTCTGCTTCATAAAGATACCTTCTTTTTAATTAATCGGTTCTGTGACCTCTTTCTCTGGGAAAATTTGTATATTTTTGATGAAGAATACGGTAAATAAGACATTTATTAAATTTTTTTCTTTCATTTTTCCTCAAAAATTATTCTTTGGAAATCCCATGTGATTCGTTTGGTCCTCTCGGTAGATCTTAGTTAGGCGTGTTCAGGGCAAAAAAGGGGAGGTTTTGAGTCAATGTGTTTGAAGTTTTAAGTGGATGGATTTGTGGAGGTTTGGCATGCCTCTTTGCCCAAGAATTGGGATGAAATGTTGCGTATAATAGTCATGGGCTTTGGTTATCTGGAAAGAGCAAAGGAGACGACTCTGGGTGAAGGCTTGGCGTTAGCGTTAGAGATCATGAGCTAGCTATTAATAGAGGCGTGGGCGTTTGGGTCTTGCAATTAGAAAGAGAACTTTTGGGTTAAGTGTGTTTCTTTCCCCATCTTTTCTTCTTGTTGTTATTCCTTTGCCGCAGAGCTGGGGAGGTGCTGGGGGAGAAAATTCTAAGGGTAGGGGCATTAGGACATGACTTGTGTGTACGGGAGCAATGGAATTTCTAAAGGTGCTCCATCTAATTTGGTTTTTTTAGCATGGGTTGAGTGGAAAATTAAAGTTTGAGAGGCAAATGCTAGAACTTGAGGTACATATTAGATGCTTTAACATCTGACTCCCATATACCTGGTGCAGATTCTTCCAATGACTTGATCTTGCCAAATTAGATGGCCCTGTGCACTTCATCTAACTCTTGTTTTTCTGTTCATTAAATTCTTTAGGAGTAAAACTGTAGATGGGCTTTGAGTAAACACTTTGTAATCACTATTTCTGCAACGCACGAAAGCATGTCTCTTTGCAAACAAATAAATATGAAGTTGTATATGAGGTTTGAACAACTTGTCAGATCCGATCATGCTCATGCTAAAGTGTCTGTTATCTGTGCAGTCATTTATTTCTCCAAGCCGTCATGCTTAAGTAATCAGAAACCATTTTATATGTTAACTTTATTGCCTCAATCTATATAGGCTGCTTTTTTTGTCCATAAGCGCAAGGAGACCATTATTGCCTTAGTTGTATGATTTTTCCCTGAACCAATATCACTTGGTTTTACTTTCCCTCCTTGTTATTATCATCCCATTTCGTATTGATGGGAGAAGAGTTATACTTAAATACCTATAGCATAGGGTGTGTTAGATATATGTAATTCCGTTGTAGATTTTATTTTGCTCTTTATTATTCCATTGCTGCCGTCTCCTGATTCTCCTCTAAGTAATGCATCTCTGTGTGCACACTTGGTTTCTTTATTAAGCTCTGATTTTTCCTTTCCATCTGTGCCTCACTTGCCATATTTATATGTGTTATAGCATATTCTTCATTAAGATGCCACAACAAAATGTGTAGCCAAACTCTCAAAGTGCTTAAAATGTGCCTCCTACTTCTGATTCTTAGAGGACTATGATCATTAACATGGCTTACATAAAACATCTGTTTCTTAGAGAACTATGGCCATGAACATGGTTCGCACACAGCATGGATGCAGAAAAGGAATTGTCTGCTATGCATACATGTTGTTGAAGATGACCAGCAGAAATAATTGCAACTATTATACCTTCATTATGTGCCCTTTTCATACTTGGTATTGGAGTCTGACAACGTTTTGGTTGTATGCTGCATTTCTGTTTTCTCCTTCTGGTACATGCATGCCATTGGAGTGCTTCTGGTAGTCTGGTTCTATCTTGATGTCATATTACTTATAATCTTTTTGCTTTACTCAACAGCTCCAGACAACTTGTTCTTCATGAATTCAAGAAGCACAGTGGCAGCTACTGTTTCCTGTACCTCGGGAAACAAGGGCAACTTCTGGATCTTGGTTTGCTTACTCCCAGTATTACTGGGAGCTCCTGTTGTCTACGTGAACTTCCACTTGTTCAAGGCCATTGTCAGGATTCCTTCTTCATCAGTTGTTGTCTCGGAGATTTGTGGAGGGAGCTAGATTTAGTAGCAGGAACCATCTGCGACTATTCATATCACATCTGGCATCCACTTAGCATTCCTAGAAATGGTTTCCTCTCAGATTTCTGGTCTAACCAGGACACATGCTGAGAAGTCCTTCAAGAGACAGATGCTTCTTCCAGTGCATCCCCCTGATATTGTGCCCTCTGAGAACATGGAGTTTGATTTTTCTGATTTATTTGGTCCTGCCCCAGTTCAAGCTTCAGTTGAAGTGAATAAAGTGGCTCCTGAGAATTCTCTTCCTGGATCAGATTCAAATGAGGAAGTTTATGATGATCCGGTGGTCATTTGCAAGCGGTCACATTCTCTGGTGGGGCCCATGGCTCGTGTTAGTCAGTCCTTGCAGCTCGGCAAGCTCACTTTACATGAAACTGAGAGCTCATTGGAGCTCATAGAGAGTGTTTCTGGAGAAACAGGAGACCAGGTGTCATCCATCTGCACTGCTGAAAAGCATGGTAGCAAATCTGAGAAGAGTGAGGGTGTGGGGCTTGATGATTTTGAAGTTATGAAGGTTGTTGGGCAAGGGGCATTTGGAAAGGTGTTTCAGGTGAAGAAGAAGGGCACCTCAGAAATATATGCAATGAAGGTCATGAGAAAGGATAAGATTATGGAAAAGAATCATGCTGAGTACATGAAAGCTGAGAGAGATATACTGACAAAAATTGATCATCCTTTCATTGTCCAGCTCAGATACTCCTTCCAGGTATTATTGTCTTTCCAATTATTCTTTTCCTCATTTATATCTCTAAATATGTTGCACCTGGAGAATAATCTATAATATTTTATGCTTATGAGGTGATGAATATTGAATACATATGTCCTTTGTTGTGTATTTGAAACCAAGTGTCATCTTGCCGATTTTCAATCCATAAACAGGAGTATGTTCTATTTTGCATTGAAAGAATTGTTTATGCCAGAGAATTCCCAACCTCATTCCTCATTTTGCATTAGAGAGCCATTTTTAGAAGTCTTTCATTAGGACCTAAAGCATATGTTGCTTGATTCTGATGACTTATGCCCCTAAAAGTGGAACATATGTTACGCCGGCGATGTTAAGTGCAGACCGAACCTTCTGAAGGTACAATGTGCAATCTCTACATATGTGCTGGCTGAATTAGTTAGGCATGGATCTGCAGTATGTGCATAGATCTTATGGTATTTTAACTAGCATTTCTGAAAGCTTTTAGTAGTGCCACCCAGCTGTCCTTTTGACCATTAAAGCCATGCTTATAATACCCATGCACCTAGCATCTTTTACAATCTTGTGAAATAATTTAAGAACTGCATTCTCGTTACCTTGTTTTAATTATGTTACCCATGATCCATAGAAGACCACCAAGTCTACCAAAAGTAGCGTATTTCTTACCTTTTATAACTTTCATAGTTATTGCTGTATGAAATAGTCTATACAATTGCCTAGATCAAGAAACCAAAGTATCAGGCTTCTTAAAGAAATTCAGCTACTCAAAAAGCACCTTGGTTCATTATTTATTTATTTACTTTTAGCAAGTGCACACGCATGAGAAAAGGGGGAAAAATCCAGGTCACTTCTGTGACTATGCTGGGAGGCTGAAGAATATTACTAGAAAGAGTATGTCTTGACTTTCAAATCCACTGAAGTGCAATAAGAGAGTCTTTCTGTCTCCATTCCTAGATATATACATGTGAACTGGAAAAACATTATGTGTGCCATTGCAAATTCAAATATCCTTGCATAGAATATAGACACGTATCTTGTGGGAGTTCAACTTAGAAAAGACCACTTTCTAGAACATACCTTTCCTATAACATGCTATTGGAGAGCACTTGGCCCTGATAACAACTTTATGAAAGTGCAATATGGAAGGCCTTACGGCCTTTTTCTTCGCTCTTTAGTCTGCTGATTTTTCCATATAGCTGGAGCAGCTAGCATCTATCCACAGAAGTCCCTGTTTCTTTAGTTGGATTGTGAAGGTTTGGGCCTGAACTTGACAAGATGTATTAACTGATTGTATAATGTCTTGCACCCTCGGGAATTCTGTGTGGCAACTCTCCATTTACAGTTTTCGCATATATGTCTTGCAGACAAAATATCGATTATACCTAGTGCTGGACTTTATAAATGGGGGGCACTTGTTTTTTCAGCTGTATCATCACGGTCTGTTCAGGTGAGCATGTTATTTTCTGATTTTGTTTTTGGTCATGTCAAGAATGATCAAATATGTGAAACCCATTCATGAAATCTACTACTGTTTTTGACAGAGAGGATCTGGCACGCATATACACGGCTGAAATAGTATCTGCTGTTTCCCACCTTCATGCAAATGGTATAATGCACCGGGACCTCAAACCTGAAAACATACTTCTGGATGCGGATGGTCATGTGAGCACCATTTTCTCATGGTCTTTAATTCTTTTTGCCTGTTCCTCTTGTAACTGCTGTTTAACATCACCTTGATAAAATTTTATAATGTTTTGGTTAGGCCATGTTGACTGACTTTGGCCTGGCGAAGCAGTTTAATGAAAACACTAGATCAAATTCCATGTGCGGCACGATAGAGTACATGGCACCGGAAATTGTACTTGGAAAAGGCCATGATAAGGCTGCTGACTGGTGGAGTGTTGGTATCCTGTTATTTGAAATGCTTACTGGAAAGGTTAGTATTATTCACCATCCATGTCACCTGCTAGATGCTAAATTGTCTGCCAGATCTTTTATTCACGACATGCATTTGAGCAATTACAAGTGGTAATTTTTGAAAAATAGGGATAATAGTACTATCTATCATATCTTTCGTTCATGTCACGTATTTAAGCAACTAGAAGTGGTAGTGTCGGATATTAGTTATCTTTCTGAACATTTACATTCAAGTTGATCAACAATTTTGGAATTCTGCTTCATTTCTACTGAATATGCGTAGGTATTCTCATTTAGTTATGATTTTCTTTATATATTTGTGTAGCCACCATTTGTCAGTGGCAACAGGGAGAAGGTTCAGCAGAAAATAGTAAAGGAGAAGATAAAACTGCCAGCATACCTGACTGGTGAAGCTCATTCGCTGTTGAAAGGCGTAAGTCTACATCATATGTTTCCTCCCTTCAGATTTTTCAGTCTTCTTAGCATTCTTTTCCTTTTGTCCTCACAGTTGTTGCAGAAAGAAGCAAACAAACGCCTTGGTAGTGGACCTGGTGGCATCAATGAGATAAAGAACCACAAGTGGTTCAAGTCGATCAATTGGAGGAAACTGGAGGCTCGGGGAGTGCAACCAAGCTTCCGGCCGAATGTTGCTGGCAAGAACTGCGTTGCCAACTTTGACGAGCGTTGGACCAGCATGCCATTATTGGATTCTCCAGTTGCCAGTCCAGTTGCTGGAGACAGCAATTTTGTAGGATTCACTTATGTGAGGCCTGCTCCTTTTCTTCAGATGCCCAGCCCCTTGGGCTCAAAGACAATGGAGGACATCTTCGAGTAGAGCATCCAAAATGGTTTGCAATTAAAAGATGGCGGTTATAGTCTGATCGGTTATCTGAAATTTCAGGTGTTGCTTTGAGTGCATGTACACTAGCGACAATTACGACTTTAGTTATTCCTACTATGGTTCAATTAATGAACATGTGTGATACTCCTGTTTCTGTTTCACTTTGGTTACTCTGTTTTGTGTGATTCTATGTTAACCTCCTATTTTCATTATTTATTTTATGTTCCAGATTTTTTTTTTTTTCCAATCTTTATATTTGTTATTATTTCATTACCCTCTAAACAGTGTTTACTTGGTTAACTATATGTTATGCTCTGCGGGAGAAATTACTATTATAAGCAGAAGATAAAGTACTACTTTCTTTATTTTTTTTCTTTCTTTTTTTGTTTTTTGTTTTTTTTGGAAAGGGAGAAGAGAAAAAAGAGGGAGGGGAGAGGAGATACAGAGAGTACCCAGGTTCTAAAAGGATGCACAATGCAAAACCATTTTTTTTCTTTCTTTTTTTGTTTTTTGTTTTTTTTCGAAAGGGGGAAGAGAAAAAAGAGGGAGGGGAGAGGAGATACAGAGAGTACCCAGGTTCTAAAAGGATGCACAATGCAAAACCATGGAGTCGTGATCACTGGGAGAGGCCCCTGTTTGTGATGCACCTAAACATTGTACCTGCTCCAAGGTTCTTAGCGCACCTTTTGGTAATCACTAGCTATGCCACCGAACATTCTGATTACAAACTTGGGAGATACTTGGTGGATAAAAGCCTATCAATTTTACGTTAGTTGATATTGGTGCAACCTGTACCATGAGTGAATGATCAGGTGCTACTGCCTGCTGCTTCCCTTCATGCATTTTCCCCAC
Organism: Elaeis guineensis; assembly: GCF_000442705.2. Lineage (NCBI taxonomy): Eukaryota > Viridiplantae > Streptophyta > Magnoliopsida > Arecales > Arecaceae > Elaeis > Elaeis guineensis. Next base: position 62,980,591 of record NC_026006.2, on the reverse strand, counting down.
CAGTTATCAACACGAGGAAATGAACTTTGTCAAATGACATCATCACATACAATTTCCAACAAATACTGTTGGAATATGACACGGGTAATTTATCAAAGAGAAAAGCTTAAGTTCCAATACTTGGTTTAAAGGAGAGAGATTGTGTTGCGGTTGAGAAGAATCTATCTATGTTATGAAGAAATTCATGTTATGGATGGAGATGCACATGAGCATTGAATGTTGTATATATTCAATACAATAAAATTGCTAAGCAAGGGCATAGAGATGTATATTTCGGATTGGATTGCTACTTGTTATTTGTATGTCAGGATGCCACACAGATACTTGGGCAACAAAAACACTCATCCCACACAGATACTTGGGCAACAAAAACACTCATCCTGTGACTAGTGGCCACTCTTATCGACGTCCGGGCCTGCCTGCTACTGTTGTTTCTCTCTTGCCCCTGAGAAAAATACTCTCTCTAACACTCCCACGTAGTCCTTTCCATCAACTAGATCCTCTACTATTCTCGCCTTTGCTTTCCTTGAGCGACCTTTGTAAATATTACCTGCTAATAAAATTTGCTGGTGGGCACCCTCCCGTACTTTCATAAAAAAAAAATCAATGATACGCCTGGTAATGGCAATTGCAACTGCTCGGTAGAAAAGTTTTAACTAGGCCTCGTTAAACAGAACGATCACCCTAACACAATAATCTACCATCAAAAGACTCATTTCCTGGATAGATACCATAGTTCAGCCAAACAAGTTTATCTATTATTATTAAAAGAAAACTCCGGAGCGGCACGCAAGAGTCCTGTCATCCATCTTCACAACAAATGCATCAAAGTTGAAGCCAACGACATTCTGTTTTTACCTGCCTCTAAAATAAGAATATATTTAGAAAGCATTTGATTCGTAATCAAAATCAAAATTAAAATTAAAATAATTTAAAATCAAAATAATCAAAATTTTTAAATTGGTTCATAACCAAAATCAAAATAAAAAATTAAATTCATAAAAAAAATATGAATTAAGTTCTATATAGATTGATCCATCCCTATCTCATTTTGCAATCGAAATCGGAATGAAACCCCTCCCAACCAAATGGTTGGAATGAAAACCATCCATTCCGATTTCGATTTCAAACCCCCACTCCCTCCAATCAAATATCCTCTTAAATGAAATCCTATGTAAAACCACCAACAAGTCTATAACCCTCCAATGCCTTAAGATGATGACTAAACTTAATGATAATGTGGGTAGGGATGATGAGAGCACCGCATTTAGTTGACCTAAAAGATCCTGTATGATAATGATCCCAAATAACTCCTAAAATCAATGCCCAACCTGACGATGATAAACACGTTCTCAAGGACTAAGTTTCTCAGAGCACCCTAAAACAATGATGTTAGATTAAAATTTGAAAACAAAAATACCTCTTAATCCAGCAAAAATAATATTCCCAAAAATACCAAGCTTTGGAAGGTAAAAAAAAGCTTTTTGCTGCATAGGATTTGATTATATATATACATATATCATGTTAGAAAAATTTGAAAATTCCTCAAGTTTCTTTAACAAGTTTTAATAAATTTTTGGTCCTGTTGAATTGATTTGGAATAATAGGTTGGGATAATTTGATTTACGTCCATCCATATTTTTTTATGATTTACTTAAAAATTCAGTTTAATAGTTTCAAAACATATGGTATACATCAGGATAGTTTTAGTATTATACTATATATAAATGAGCTTGAATTCCCATTGCATATGAAATAAGTTAATCATAGATATTCAGAAATCTTGACCCCAAAATATAGCATACCAAACACAATGATCTTACATCATTGGATATTAAATTATCCAAAATGAAGATCATTAATGGTTTAAGATCACCGTGATAATCCTACCTGGATCACCAAACAACACCGAAGAGACATCTTGGTCATCCACCTAGAAGGAATACTTGTTCAAGACTTGCCACACACACCAAAAAAGGGGGGGAATACAAGTACATAACAAATGCACATAGAGAACCAGGTGAACTAAATGATTCAAGAGACTAGAATTGATGCCTTCATCCAACAAGCAATGAGGTTACAAGCACCGACAGGAAGTTGAAATGTTGAAACTTAGTGTACGGCCTTCTGAATGTTTCAACATCATTTAAGGATCTTAACCAAGGTCCATTTCTACTAATTATCAATCTTGATCAAAAGGCATCTTCACATACATATCCAGTCAAAATTATAATCACGTAAATAAAACACAAAGAAAAGATTATAACAAAAGGACAAAACTGTGAGCAAATTTGAATGAGAAGATGAAGACAGGTGAAGCACAACAAACATCTGTTCTGTAAGTCCGAGAGGATGGATAATAATAAAGAAAATATAAGATCATGTCCCAGCCTTCCTACGTCCAACTCTCGCAACAAAGCCAGCCTTGATGGGTGCAACGGACCGTGCAGAACCACACTGAAAGAAAGAAACAAATTGATTCGGTATTAAAAAACAATTTGAATATCAACAGCAACCATGAGCACACAACAAAATCCAGATGGAATTCAGACAACAGATGGCTCAAGACCAATAAAAAAAATGCTATACTTTGATGCTTTAGGTGAGCTAAAAAAGAACAAGACAATAGTTAACTACAGTACACAGTGGCTTCTCTATATAACTTTTTCCTCAGAATATGTATATAATTCACCATTTTTTTGAGTATACATTTGGTTCCCTCATGTAGCTGCTTGCTTTTTTGGGGTGACACATGTAGCTCCTTTTTTTGGTGAAACATGAAGCGCTAGTAATGTTAGAGCAATTCGAAAGCACACCTTTCTGATCACTGTTACAAATATCTACTTATCCTGGTGTTCCAGACAAGCACTGCCATGACAGGCCTGATGGAGTCCACTCATTTGCAATCGAACAGTATACATAATTAAATCCCAATTTTAGCATCATAACAGAGCAGCAAATTTGTTAAAAAAAAGTAAAGAACAACAGCACAACAGGTCATCCATACACTGGCCTCAGAAGAGTTGCAAAGCAAACACTTATCACAATGAAGTACTCAAACAATGTAGGCAATAATTCTGCAATCATCATAGGCCAGTACTGAGGGCTGGGTTGATCCAACACAGCAAAAGCAATCTTTGTGAGAAAACGGGGAAAGGAGAGATACAGGAAAAAAAAAAAAAACACCCAAAGTAAGCTGCATATTCTTAAAACCAAGACTGAAACCAATCTGAAACCAATTGGCAAAATCGGAAAACAACAATATTCAAACTGTCAGAAAAATCCAATCTCGATGTAGGACCTCATAATGAGGGATCCTACAAACCAAACATGATCTCTTGCTGGAAGGTCCAACAATATGAACAGCATGAGGGAGCACAAGATAGAACACATTATGACATGCAGTTGTACTCCATCCAAGAGTCAGAATGATATGATATTCTTATCAAACACATAAAGCAATCTGGGCAGTATACTAGTTGATCGTCATAGGTTTTTTTTTTTTTTTGAAAAAGAAGGGAGCTATAGGCAAGAAGGACCAAAACTGATCATATTTTGAAAAAGGGGTCAAGAACATGAAGACTCAAAAACTAGATTCAGACCCCACCCAACTTAACCCAAACTGAATGGATCTAAAACGAGCGCATTCAAATCATAACAGCAATACAATTTTTTTGGGAAAAAGAAGTGAAGGACCCCCATCCAACCAGCTAAAGGATTAAAAGAATTCCAAAAAAAAAAAAGAAAGAAAAAACAAAAGGACAAGACAGACAGAGAAACACACACACAATATTATAGCATGCACTTTTCTCTTAAAGAAGGCCTCAGAAAAACAGTAAATAATTATCACACGAATAAATCAAGCAATGTAGGCAACATGTTGGTCGAGTAGCATAGACCTCATCCCCTCCAGAAGGATAAAAGCAGTAACCAGAATCCAAACTGATTTACTTGCAAAGAATAGGAAAAGAAAAAGGTAGAAATAGGAAAAGCCCAAAACCGCATCACCTTTTATGAAACCAAAGTCAAAAACAAGGCTCGCAAAACCGGTACAAAGAATCATGTCTGTACATATTTGGTACGGTATGGTTGGGTACAGTGCAGTACACACCTATAACAAGAAAAGCTTCTAACACTTTTCTCACTCCCAGCCATGATATCGCCCAAAACCAGATTGTACAGGGTGGTCTTGCTCCATTCAGACCAGTACGGATCGGTTTGGGTCATATACCGAACCGAACTTTGGTACCATACTAATATCTTACCGCTAACATACAGTATGGTCGGTGTACAGGATGGTACAGTGGGCCTTGGTCAAAAGACTTGAAATCAAACTTACCGAACATCAAAAAATTGTTGGGTCCAAGCTGTCCAAGCAATCTTAACTTTTTTAGAAAAAAAGGGGAGGGAAATGAATGCCACCAATCCATTAGTGACGTGGGACATCAGTCTTGAGAGGTGCCGATACAATCTGACCTTTTGAACCTCTGAAATGCCTACCCATACCAAATAGTTTTTTTTTTTTTGATTTTTTTAAAAGGCAGCCTCAGAATAAAAGAAGATTCTTATCATACAGCTGAATCAAGCAATGCAGGCAATATATTAGTTGATCATCATAGGCCTCATTAACTAAGAAGGGTAACAGTAGTAACAAGAATCCAAACAGGTTTACAAAAAATAGAAATAGGTATGCCCAAAACTACAACATCGCCTTTTCTACCAAGGTGAAGACCAAACTGACAGGAACCACAAATAGTTGGGTCCTGTAACAACAATTACCTATTGAGAAATTGGGAGGGAAATGAAAGCCATCCAATTCATTGAGGTAGTGTGCGGACTAAAATCCAATCATATTGATCCTAGTGATGTAGAATACAAGTCTTCAGAGGTCCAGAACCAATCAGAGTATCAGACCATTTGAACTTCTGAAATGCCTAACCATATAGAACAGAATTGAGTTTGTAGGAGTTATGTTATGCTCATTTTGACTCTCTCTCTCGCTCCGCCCCCCCTCCCTCGTATTGGGTGGGAAGCCTAAGGCATGATATCAGTTCCTTACTTTCCCTATAGGAGAGCCTCAGAATGAAAGGAGATCCTTATCATACAACTAAGTCAAGAAATGGAGGCAACATATTGATTAATCATAATAGGCCCCACCAAACCAAAAAAAAGTAAGACAAATGCATCAAGTACCTAATTATAAGGTAAGAGCGAGCAGCAAATTCAAAAAGTTAATGAATGCATATAAAAAACAATAAACTGAGTAGCCACCTGCTCACAACGGAGGAAGAACAAACGGTTTTCCTTGGAAAGAATTGTATCAGGACTTTTGCAGCCATTGCATATGACATACTCATCTGGTAAAAAAGAGTCACAATGACACAAATTAAAGATGGCCAACATCTTTCTGGGACCGAAAGCACACATAAATTTCTTAGTGCTTTCAAGAGTAACACAGCAACACCACTGGCAAACTTTAACATCTATAAACATTTAGCAGCTGCATAATAAACTATTAGTATGCATGGAGTTAATGGTATTTTAGATTTTCTACTCTTTCTTTTATCAACTTTAAAATCTGGAACCTAGCCAGGATCCAATTAGAAGGCTCCGCTTCGGGTTTCCCAGGGCAGAAAGCACCCAAAACTTCGGAACGTTCCGCAAATTATTAGTTTTGATCCACATTTAGGTGTGAAGTATCCATAATTAACTGTGAAGCAAACAATTTATAAGCGTGTAAGCCTTCACCAATGTCAATATTTTCACATCATTCAATTTTCATGATATTGTCCTTCGCATGGGTAACTGGTTATATGGATGAATTTGCAAATACTAGGAACACTTTGTTAACTTCATATGTTTGTGTTGATGTGACTAGAGGCAGAGACAACAATAAACTGATCATATGTCTGAACTAGTACAAACTGGCATGACCGACCAATTCAGTGGTTGAGCAGAATACATCTTTCTTCTAACAGCAGCTACTATTATAACATTACTGATGATTAGTCTTTGCAAAAGTCAAAAGGTACTAAGGTAGTAATCAATGATTTTAAATATGTGACACTTGACTCTTACTTTTAGTTAAAAAATATTTACATTGAGCCACTCAGCATTCATTCATGTAAAATGTCAAGATTTAAAAAAGCTGAGATACATTATGCATTATGTATAATCACCTGTCAATGGTTTATAATGTACTAAAACATGTTAAACAATTAAACATTGTAACAGACGATGGAAAACGAATGTTATTATTGCTTTGCTGTTGCTTTTATCAGATTCTCTGCACATCACTCTATTGGCTTTTCAACATTTCTTACTTCTTAAGGCTCTCATCAAGGGTCCATTTTGACTGAAATAAACTAACTCAAGAATGGCATAGTACAATTTGAAACTGTCATTGAAAATCTACCCTTGATCAAAAGACTTGTACTAATGGGCCAGAAAACTTTATTGATGAACATAATGTCTCTTTGGTTCTGCTTCTGATATTTTTCTGCATTATTAATGCATTAGAATAGTGAAAATAACCAGAATTCATTATATAACAACAATGGTTGCTGGAGTACAACTAATATGCAGCACTAAACATCTTTGCTTCCACAATATACACACTTAAATCTGTCAATAACAAATTAGTCACCAAAGTTACTGATATATAACAAGATTCCAAATTAGAATACACAACAAGAAAAATGTTATAGTGCTACATCACTTGAAAAATATAAATTTTAACATCAGGATAGCAGACTTACTGACGTATCTCCTAAGGATACCCTCAAAATTCTTTGGAGCAAACCTTCCCTTAACAACCAATCTCTGCTGTCCATCAAGGGATCCACTTGTTCCCATCTCAGCAAGTAAGAAAGTCATAACATGCTCTGGTTGCCTATGCATCCTGGATATCAATTAAAATCTCATCATGTGAATAACTAAAAAAAAATGTACAAATGAAAAAATAAAGATCAGAACAAATATAGGTCAAACAATAACTTAAAAGAGAAAAAAAGGTCTTTCAAGTGTGCTAAATTCAACCATGGTCATGATTTTATGCATAGACATTGTGCTGCCTATGAAGTGAGGATCTCCAAAAAAAAGAAGAAGAAGAAGAAAAACAAAACTTGAATCTAAAAAATGACCATATAAATATCCAGATTTTTTCTGTTGCAGAGATTCCATTTACAACAACAGAGAATCTTTCTTTTGATTGGTAATGCAAAGAAAAACTTCAGTTCATAATAAAGCAGGACCAAGTTAAACTGAACATACAATAGAACAAAGATAATCCATATAACCTTGACTTAAGCATGGCAATCATAAATGACTTGAAATAGACAGGACACAGCAATTTGTTGATATTGCAACATTTTCCAAAAGTAAATGGTGCATCGAATTTATGAGAAAACAATCATCACTCATGCGACATCAGATAATTTTGCTTGATTGTATCTCGACCCATAATCTATATGGCATGGCTGAAGAATGAATAATCATAAGAAACAACTTGGCACCAAGCAGGATATGGAGAACAGCAAAAGACATCTTCAACTGCCTTGCCAAAATGTTTCATGAAGCAGAAGCACCATGAGCCACACGAGTTAAGAAAACACAACCATGACCAGCCTTTGCATAGCTCCTGATCACATGATTGCACTTAATGCCCCAAAACTTCAACAGAAACTTTTCAACAAAAGGCATCATATCAATTTTGAACAGGTAGCAAAGAACTTGATGCTTAATTCCATTTTGTCTCAGTAATAGCTCCAAAGGAAAAAAAAATCCAAATTAACTCTAATTGGCTCTTCTGTTGTTCTCACAGTGATAGAAGATTTATTCTCAGCAGCTTAGATTTTTTATACTTTTTTTTTTAAAAAAACGAAGTTGTCAGAGAGATAACAGAGGTAAGGAATGGCAAAGTTCTTGTTCATCATCAACTCATTGTAGTCTAAAAAACATTAACAAGTAAACTATATCCAATTTGGGAAATAGTTTCATACCAAATGTAATGGAACTTCAATTCTACGGTGCATGCACACATGCAGAGAAAATTGAGCTTGCATCCTATCAGTAGGATTCAAGCTCAAATTTTATGGTTCACTCGACACCATCAGTCCATCATGCATATTTTGTTTCCTCATTTGGTCAATCATGCATATTCTAGACCTAATGCAATTTTTACATTTTATTACCATTTTGCAGCCCCACCTTCTCTTCAAACAACATTTTGCTCTGTAGCTAAACCTATCCCAACTGCTCTATGTGCATTAAGATTGGATATAATTACATATATCCTGGTCGAGAACTACAAGGTGAAAAATCACTCATTACTATTCAAGGAGGAGATTGCCTAGCACAAACCTTAAATAGTTTCAAATTTCAATGCTTAATGAAGGGCAACAGTTTCCCCTGATTTAGCTTCCTCAAACCTTCTTGTGATCATTGCTAAGAAATTCAAAAATTACCACATTACTAATTTCTGAATCGCTTCTTGTACATGGTCAGGATAATCTCTTCTGTTAGTAATGATACATAAAATGCTATAGGAACTAAATACTAAGTACAACGTACTTTTACACCAGTTATACCACTGCTAATTTTTGACAACTTGCTCCAGAAATGTTTTATCTTCTTCAATCTAACTTACTGATATTCTTGGTCCTTGAAGATCACTAGCAATTTTTGTTAATTTAATAAATTGTTAATTTTACACCAGTTATATTGCCTTAGTTTTTGACAACTTGCTCCAGTAATGTTTTAATATCTTCCATCTAATGACTGAAGCACCAAGAGTATCAATAAGTCGGATGAAAGAAGATGTTAAAACATTAATGGAGCAATTAGCCACCAGAAAGCTATATCATTCCATGAATGTAGAGATAGCAAAATTCTATATTAGGGATTGCCAAATTGTGCCAAACCAGCCTGTCTGGGGCATATAAAACCTGACCAGTCAATTATCACCATGGTTTAGCACCTCAATTCGGTATATAAGAGGTGGCCCTCCTATTTGAAGCCCTAATCGCCAATTCCCTGTTTGAAACCATCCCAGAAGCCTCGATTACTCAAGTAGGTGAGTCCCTCTCTCCCTCTCCTCCCCCCATTCTCTCTCTGCCCCCCCCCCCTCCTTTCGAAGCCCTCCCTATTTGAAAACCCTAATTACCGATTCCCCTGCTCGAAGCCCTTGGTCGCTCGAGCAGATGAGTCCCTCCTTCCCTTCTCTCACCCTCCCCCACCCCTTCTCTCCCCCCATCCAAAGATCTTGAAGCTCCTTGGCCTCTCTGTCGCTCCCCCCCCTTCCCTCCCTCTCCCTCTCCCTCCTCATTACAATACACCCAGGAACCGCACGGTATGGACCCATACCATGCTAAACCAGTCACCAACCCATGCATGCCTTGATACTGGTTTGGCAAACCTTGGTCTATATCAAAAAGTAATAAGAACTTGCTCATTTTCATCTCCATCTTTCTATCGCAAGTCACAACTTAGTGAAAAATATTTATTTAATCTTTTTTATTGTCTTTGAAGTGTTCCTTATATACCTAGATTTCCTTCTAATCTTTTCTTTAAAAGCATGGGAGGAAAACTTTTATTAACAGTAATAGAATGCAAACAGCATTTAAGTCAAACCCTGACAAGAGAGGTGATAGTGAACATCATACCAAAGTCGTATGATGGTGAACACGATAACGAAATAAATATACCCTGACAAGAGAGTTATACTCTCACCTTTGTGTCATGATTTGTGCTTTCAGTATGTATGAGGTATTCACTAACATCCAAAATTCTTATAAGGTAGCTACAGGATATAAGGTCCATGAACCCACATTTAAGGGAACACATGGAAAAAAATAAAGATGGTGAATACCTAAGCATAAAATAGTGTAGCCATATAGCAAAGCAGATCCACAAAATCATTTAAAATCACCACCACAAATAAACCAACTTCCAGAAGGCATCATCCAACAACTAGCAGAATAAACTCCCATGGTCTCACAATGGGGGTCTAGTTCACATTTACAAAATCCCATTGTTCCAAAAGCACATGGCTAGATCCAAACGACAGAAAACTTACAAACAGCTGCTGTTCGTTAAGCTTATCAAATATCAAAGTCAGTGACAGTTCTGACAAGTGACAACAGCATTAAGCATCCACCAACAAATAAATAAACAAGAGCTTCTACCAAGCAGTCTTCTTCCTCCATTTTGATCCCATTCATAAACTGCTCTTTTCCACTTTTCCAAAATCACAATCAATAATGTAACACAAGCGCACATGCACATATACATAAAGAATATTAGATATGCCAACAGCCAATCAGGATTTTGTGCATCATACTTTACCATATTATCAAATGTTCTGTACATGGAGCAAAATGCTAATTCATTGTAACCTGACCACCCTGAAATAACGAGAAAATTTCTACCAATACATATCTTATAATCCACTTTTTATTTTCTCAAAATCTACATTAGCACTTGCAAAACAAGAGAAAGATCATGATTATCCCTCCATCTCATAATGATAATGGACAATTATTCTGCAAACAAGGAGGACCTCCTTGCAACTTCAATTTTGCTTAAAATCTCTATATTCTACATGCACCATCATTGTCATCTAAGGACAGAGACTTGCATCAGCAAAGAAAAATATCCTTAAAATCCACTCAAGCAATTTTTTTTGCTTCGCTAATGACTATTTTCTTTTCTCCATATTATGCAAGTATCTCCTAAGCCTTATCAACATCCACATAGTAAATTCAAAAATTTACAAAAATAAGAAATAATTTAACAGATATCAAAATTCATATGTACATTTTAACCAAAAAAGAGAAAACCTAATGATATTTGTTCCCTGTGTTCATTCTAGCATCAATATTTCATTAGAAATAAGCATATGCAAGCTGAAATCCATTATTAATTGTCCAAAGTCTTTTCAAAATTTGGAAAATCACCATGTCTTGGTTTAAAGACCAAAAAAAAATGGATATCAATAATCAAGAACAAATACATACGTCTTGCATAAGTCCATGAAATTCACAAAGACAGTCTTCTTAGTTCCTTCTCTAAGAACTTGTGGGGGCCTCATCACTGTTCGACGCCTATCACCAGCAAGATCTGGATTATTTTCTCGTAGTATATTGAACACTCTGTCCAGTAGCTGCATGATCAAAATAAACATCAACCTTCTGATACTAACCATAGAAGAGTTGAGATTCTTTGAAGCAGTGAAGCATGAATAAGGGGGAAACCACAAAACAGACGCAAAAAAACAAAGTAAATAACCATCACATGCGACAACAATGAACTGACATAAAAAATCAGACTACTCTGCAAATATGAACTAATATAAAAGCATAGTTCTGTGAATGATGTAAACCTCATTTAGTCAAAACATGCTGGTTAAAGTGTCATCAGGAACTTCTAAACCATAGTCCCTCCCAATCTTTTCACTACAGTGATAAAGTACACCATAGATCATCAAAAATTTTTAAAAATAAAGATAAGCTATGTACGATTGGTCAATAGATGTTGGAGATAATCAACATAACAGCATTTTATTCTTTACAAATATGTTATAAAAGAACCTGACTGAGAAGAAAGTAAGCTTGAATTCAGTTGTTTTTTTGTCTGCCCACAGAAGTGAGCACCATGACTGTTTGAAATAAACTTTTAGTTTCCTCTCTTCTCTATGATTCAATTTTGATCTATCACCTCCTCACCTAATACAGAAAATGGTTTTTTGATCACATGCTCTCCAACTCAAATCCTATGCATGTTGAAACAAGATTTTCATTACTGCTCTCGGTCATTTGTCACAACCAATTTCTTGCTTTGATTAAGAAACATTATTACTTTTATCTCCTCATCGGACAGTCATGTACATTACTACATAGGTCCATCAGGAGATAGTGAGAATGAAAAATTTGAAGATAACAATGAGTTTTGAAAATTCGCCTGCTTTTGATGAGCATGCACCATCAAAATAATTTATTTGGGACTTCTACAGTTGCCTCCTGCTTTTTTTAATGACAACAAGAAACTCTTTCTTTTAACATTCATACCTGCACTCCAGTGCAACGAAGTATGTGGATCTCTTGAAAAGTGTGCAATCTTTTATAGGCCTCAACAGGAATGCTTGGCAAACAAGGATGCATAAAGCCGGGCCCAAACAGTTATGACCAGACTCAGTGGTTATGATGGTTATGCCACAGAAGTACAGTTTGCATTGTTTACATTGCACAAGATGAACAATTAAGAAAACAAAAAAGCTTATAAACTACGTGTCCAGGTTGTTTGTAAGAGAGAAAATTTCAGCAATAGATACACATGTCCATGTTCTTGCGGTGCAATGTTTTATGTTCCTTGACTTGAGGGTATTGAGTGGCAGAATTTGGTTCCGAATTAAGCTTGCCAAAATTCTATATGCAATTACAGTAATTAACTTACATGATAGAACCTAAAATTTTAGTGTTTCCTAGATCTGGTGCCTTTGTAGATGTTTAAGTTCATAGATGTTTACCCATTTAGGCAATCAAAAGAAAACACAAACTTTTCTTATATGTTTAAGCTAACTAGGACTTTGTGGTTTTAAAAAATTGGCTGGAAAAAAAAAATTGCCCTTCATTTTGCTTGCTAGCTACTGTTTTCCTTCTTCCATCTCCTTCTGTTCTTCTTTGTGGCGGGTGTTTGTTATAGCCCTGCAGTCTATTGTTTGCTACGTCCCTACCATTCTCTTCTTCTTCCTTCTTATACTCCTTGCTTGGTGCTGACCATGTGGCCCTATTGCTAGCTGGTTGGTGAAACAGAAAAAATTCTATGAACCCTCTCCATTTTTTTCTTCTAAATTTTGATCTTTCGACTCTTTTTAAGTGTGGAAAAAGGTTTTATGATGTCATCCATTGTGAAAAAAAGAGTGTATATATGATATATGCATAAATTAATTTATGTACATCATCAAAATAATTCAGACCAACACTTCAAGTGCTTTACCCCCCAGGCGCCAGGGCACTCACCAAGGCTACAAAGGGTGTCCACTGCCTGGCGTTGCCTAGGCAATTTGACAACCTTAGTTTGATCAAAATTGAAGATCAATATCCATACTCAGTCAGCCTATATATGTTAGGGATGCATCTCACAATACAGAAATTGTATATTTATGAATAAATTAAATACATTTGCCTGCTCTAATTATCTTTCTTGCTGGTATATCTCAAAGTTGCCATTCTTCCTTCTCCAGCTTTATATCTTTTAAAAAAAAAAAATTGTAGCCCATCATTTGCTGCTCTACCCTATTAATGTACTGCATCACCCTGGTTGACATATCATAGCTAGCACCCTTTTATAACTCCAACTGTCAATATCAATCACCAATGATCTCTTGCTAAAACTATGAATGTGTAATGCAATATTACAAAAGTGTTTTGAGAACAAAATCTTGAAAGTTATGTAACACTCAAAGACCACAGTACCAATAAAATGGAATTATAAGAGACCACCATTCTTATAGTCAGAGTCAGCACCTCCTAGGAACAAAACATATGCAAAGAAAAGCCCAACAATCGAATTTACAAATACAATGAGACAACCAACCTCTTCATACTTATAATCCCTGTCAGTTCCTTCCCAGGGGCATCGGGCACCTCCTAGAACGATGCCCTCCCCTTCCACATCCTCTCCAATTTGCTCACCTGAACATCAGTGAAAATTGTCGCTTGTTATGTAAATGGTACTAATTTAGGATATTTAATAGATATGCTACTATGATGGAACATGCCAAGTAAAACTCTCCTGGTTATCTGGGTCCAAAAAATTAACTCATTCTTCTACAAAGAGCACCATACACATGAATTCAAGAGTCCTTACCACTAAGGTCTTCCCCAAAATCCCCATTTTCATCTGTCTCCACCTGAAATCAAATGACACAATAAAGTTCACATCATCATACCAAGGATGGTGTCTAAGCTCAAAAGCTTCACTCAACATCATATGATCTGTATGCAAACTGACCGGTTTCTTCTTCTTCTTCTTCATGCCAACAAAGCTTAATTCCCCAGACTCAGCAACTGCATCATCAGAATACAGAGGTAACTTCATAATAGTCATCTTTAAGCATTATTGAAAAAAAAAAAAAATCATGCACACTTAGAAATACATTCATTCTGCCTTCCACACTGCACTTGAAATTTCTTTAAGCAGTTCAAATACAAGCACACCTGTTAAATTTTCCGTTTTCTCAGCAAGTTTATCCACCTCCTCAGCAGAATCTTGAATTACCACCTTCTTCTTCTTCTTCTTCTTTGTAGGATCGAAGGGGGCAACCTACAAGACAATTACCCCTAATTTATGACACGATCTTGTGACCAAAAAAGAACAATAAGAAGAATAGGGAGGAGAAAGAGGAGGAGGAGGAGGAGACACGATTATCCTGGCAAAACCATTAGAGATGCAACAACAGAGAATCAAGAAGTAACATCCTTATTCCCATTGTACATTAACCCTGATCTTAAGGTAACCAAGCATTATATGTTCTGCACTCATAACAGCAAGCCCTATATCTGATACATGAAGAATCTTTCTTTAGAAGAAAAAAGGAATCTGCTGAACAAAATAGTACAGAAACTTACCTCCGGCACCTCCTCCTTCATCTCGGCTGGCTTTTCTTCAGTCATATTGATCGTTCCTTCAAATCCTCACAAAAGAACAGACCTAACCCTAGAAACACGAAAAATGAAAAGAATCAATACCATTTCTTTTTGACAAGTTTAATCGGAAAAAAGGAATCATCGAACCCTATTCAGGATTAAGGACAGAAACAAACAAACGAACGGCAGAATAATCAAAAACATCGAGCTGTCAGATGTATCAGATCGAAGAAAACCCTAAATCTCGAACAAATACGATCAAAACCTTGCTCATTTCAATGAACAAAAACAGAAGAAAAAAAAAAAAACAAATTATTGAAGCATGTCGAAAATATAGATAATAAATCAGAAAAACCTCGATCCCTCTAGCAATCACGAATCCACCGATTCTTGGAAGAAGAAAGAAGAATCCGGAGTTTTCTCGCGAGATATTCCAGACACGAGCTTAGGCAAGAGGCGCCGCATTTTGTAGGGTCTAGGCAAAGGTGATCGCTGCGAGAGCACGTTGGATACGGTTCGGTTGCATCGCCGGTTCAGTAACCCGGTAGGGTTTAAATTGGGTTGCGTCCGGTCCAGCTTGAGCAGGACCAGGACACGGTGTAATTTTCGTTGTCTCCTGGATTGAGCCAATTTGCTTGGTGGATGTATTAGTTCCTATCGAACATGTCCAATTTAAATACGAAGAGCTACGTTTTGTCGTCTAGATTTTCTTTGACATCAATATGTGCCCCATCCAAGTTCAATTGAGATCTTGGCCTTTCAAAAAAATTAAAGGTTGGAATTGAATATCCAATTAACTATACATGTGTGCATCTGTGGACGTAGCAGTTAGGTCTAAAACCTCGACCTAGGCAGTGTTTTGATTATATTGCTTGGTATGTGTTGTTTTGATCTTTTGGTACTCGGTTTTGGTTGGAATATCTTTTTTCTAAAGATAAAAACTATGCTGCTAGACTTATCTTTTCACTTCCTCTTTAGTCGTTTAGGATGATGCACCGAGGTCTCATTTTGACAATAATTTGTGCACTCTTTAATCTAGAAAATATGAGTATCATGATGGCTCCTTCGAAAACTTCCGACGAAAAAATTTCATCCTCATGGATGGAGGATTTCTTCAAGATTTGAGTATTGTTGGAGCTTTTTTCCAAAACAAAAATGGAGAGAGCGCCGGATTCATTGCTGGTTAGATTCACATCCATCCAATCCAATTGCATCATGATCGGTTGTTGGATGCTTTGCATTTGGTTATATGACCATATATATAAAGGTCAAATTAATTGTTATTACCTAGTTGTCAATTGTCACACACTTGTCAGATTAAAGAAGCGAGAGCAACTTACCATCTAAAAACATTCAAACTTTAATCAAATGTGACGTAGTTCACTTTGTTCTAGTATTATTAGAAATCTCACATTTTCCATCAATAAGACCTAGATGATAAGTGGTAATCAAATCAAAAGACAAAATCAATTCGCCAATTAACACCCATAACACCTATTTGGATGCTTCTCAATCCTCTATATCTCCATAGACGCAATGCCATGATTTGTTTCCATTTGTTTCAGCATTAAATGGCAAACAAACCAAGGGATGGAGTTAATTGAACAAAAATCATGGGATTGAATTTCTCCTACTAATAGAGTTTGTTAGTTCCATAACTGAAATAATAAAAAAATAAAATACATGCCTAAGAGAGATCTTACTGTCCACATCCTCTTTCTTCTTCATCAGGTATCTTTATCTATTATCTTTCTTATTAAGCTATTTCTCCCCTGCGTAAGGTCTTCCTCTCAAATCTCTTTTTCTTCTTTCAAATCCCATGTACCATCTCTTCTATTTATAAGGTCTTTCTCAAGGTCTTTTTTTATCTTCTAAATCTCTCTTCTTTTCTAAAATCTTTGTATCTAAAAATTTATAAAAATTATATATTATTTTATCTAGAGGTATGTATTGAGATGTTGGATGAATATTTTTCTAAATATATATTAACTGACTATATATTGTCTACTAGTGGATACTAAGTTCGGTAAACTATACATCAATTGATCTATATGTATGCATTAGATCTTTGTTGCGTGTATATTAAAAAAGTTTACCGTATGTATCAATAACTCGTCTAGTATGTATCATTTGCTCATATACTATGTATTGATGAATATTATATTTTAAAAATTATATATCATTTTATCTAGATGTGTGTATTGTGATATCGGATAAATATTTTACTAGGTGTGTATTATATATTGGTAAATATTCAGTTCGATAAACTATATATCAATTTAACTTTATGTGTGTATTGGATCAGAAAATTTCTAGATGTGCATCGAAAAAAACTTAAAGTATATATTTAATATGTATTATATAGTCATATAGTATGTATTACTAAAAAGTATTTACTGAAAATGAGAAAAAAAAAATATCTTAATCATAAAATTAATAAGTCTGTTAATAAAAAAAATTTTAATTTTTTAATTTATTATTAAAATTAATATTAAAAAAATGACAAACTATAAGCTCATCTCATATGATATTTTATAGTGCCCGCTTCATATGATTTTTGTCCTATAACTTACTACTATAAAATCATCACAAAATCCTTTCCACTGGAAATCATCTTCTTACCCCCAAGAAAAGAACTCTACGCTCAGAGGTGTCGATGGAAGCCAAAAAAAAAAAAAAAAAAAAGACCCACCAGCATTCTTACAAATAGTATCAAAATATAGTTATAATTTCTTTCTGCATTTCTCCAGATCCATCCCGGAGGACATTTTTTTTTCTTTCTAATTATTATTTTAATCGATGATAATATCAGCTGATGTGGTGATTTCTTACTGTTTCGATTTACTCACGGCTGTGATATCTGCATTTGGATGTAATTTCTCCATGTTGACCCACGGTTGATAAATCGTACGCGAATTGCTGTACGTCACTCGCCGCGCCTCAAACAGTTGTCCACCGAGCGGAACACTGTTGGCCCACCAACTAAAGCCGTGGCGGTCCCATCCCCATGCGTCGACGAGACGAAATTGCATGATCCAACGGTCCTGATCATTCGAGCAGCGGAATCCCACATGGTGGACCCCACGATTCCGCCGATCAACTCCCTGGTGCTAAGCTGGCAAGCTCTGGCCATTACGAGCTCGGTACTAATTTAGCTGGATCTCCGAACCGCGTCAATTTAGGATTTAAGACCAGTAATCCAACATTATTTTAATAATTTTCTATGATTAGTTATTCAATTAAACTAAAAAGAAACGATCTTCCGCTAGTTGAGACCACATCTTAAGAAAGTTCTCTCTTTTCCGTATCTTACCAAATCCCGCGGTTTTAGACCCCCCTAGTCTCTCCTGTCCGTCTTCTATCGAACTCTCAGCACTCGGAGATTGTCTCAGGTACTCCTGCTCTCCTTCTTTTTTTTTTCTTCTGGATTTAAGGTTTTTATAGCATATATCATTGGATTTCTGTAAATTTCAGTTGATTTATTGCTTTTTTTTTTCGATTTTTCCGTGGCTAAATCGTCCATTTTTCTTTTATCTTGCTCTTTTTTTTTGGCAGTTACTTCCGGTTGGATCTTCTTCCACTCTGCTCAATTTTAGCTGAATTAGATTGCTGATTTCTTGCTAGAAATCGTAGGTTCCCCCTACATTCGTTGTCCACGATCCGATCTGCTCGATCTGAGGTGTTTTCTCACGGATCGAAACCCTGGTTCCCGAAAGATCCGTTCTTTTCCGGTTCTGTAAACCCACACCCCCCCCTCAGTCCTCTTCTGCGTATTTCTCAGTAGAAGCCCTCATCTTTAGCTCACAAATTTTAGTTTTTTTTTTCCCCCAAAGATTTTGTTTTTCCTCATGAAAAGGTATCAAGCTTTACCTCCCATCCGTCTCTGTGCTTCCTTCTTCTTCTTCTTGCTGGCCGTCGGCAAAATCTCGGCGGCCGACAGCACCAACAGCACCTACGTCCCACGGGACAACATTCTACTCAACTGCGGTGCCTCCGGGCAGGACAAGGACACCGATGGCCGCATCTGGACCGGCGACGCCGGCTCCAAGTACGCCCCCTCCATTAATGGCGTTGGCCTCACTGCCCCCTCGCAGGACTCGTCGGTCCCGCAAGTCCCGTACTTGACCGCCCGGTTCTTCACCTCCCCCTACACCTACACCTTCCCCCTCGGTGCTGGCCGGAAATTTATTCGCCTTTACTTCTATCCTTCCAACTACTCCGACCGCGCCGCCTCCGATGCCTTCTTTTCCGTCACCGCTGGTTCCCATACCCTCCTCCAAAACTTCAGCGCCTACCTCACCGCCGATGCCCTCAACTTCGCCTACCTTATCCGCGAATTCTCCGTCAATGTCTCCTCCAGTGGCCTCAATCTCACCTTCACCCCTTCTGCTGACCACCCCAATTCTTATGCCTTTGTGAACGGTATCGAGATCGTCTCGATCCCTGACATCTTTACCACCACCAGTGCAGTGCTTGTCGGGACCTCCACAGACTTCCCCATCGACCAGGACTCGGCCATCGAGACCGTCTACAGGCTGAATGTGGGTGGGCAAGCTCTTTCTCCCACCCAAGATTCTGGCTTGTTTCGTTCATGGGATGATGACTCCCCATACATCTATGGGGCTGCCTTTGGGGTCTCATACTCCAATGACCCAAATGTTACAATCAAGTACTCGACCACCTTGCCGGAATATATCGCGCCGGTGGATGTGTACTCGACAGCACGATCGATGGGGCCTGATGCGCGTGTCAATATGAATTATAATCTCACATGGATCCTTCCGGTGGATGCTGGGTTCTACTACCTTGTGAGGCTGCATTTCTGCGAGATCCAGTATCCAATGACCAAGGTGAACCAGAGGGTCTTTGATATCTATCTCAACAACCTGACTGCCTTTGGTGGTGCTGATGTGATTGGTTGGAGCCAAGGAATTGGCATCCCAGTGTACAAGGACTTTGTGGTGATGACTTTAGGTATTGGCTTGATGGATCTGTGGGTTGCACTCCATCCTAAAGGTTCAAACAAGCCAGAGTTTGATGATGCTATCTTGAATGGGATGGAGGTCTTTAAGCTGCAGAACAGTAATGGAAGTCTTGCTGGACCCAATCCAGAGCCACGTCCCAAGCCAGATGTGAATCCTGATGAGGTTTTCAATCACCATAGTCACAAGTCGAAGAGTAAGGCTCCGGTGATTGCTGGTGGGGTGATTGGTGGTGTTGTTGGCCTGTTGGCTGCCTACTTTTGCCTGTTTGGGTATTGCAGGCAAAAGAAGAAGGGAGGGAAGGATGCAGGCACCAGCGACGGGCCATCAGGTTGGCGGCCGCTCTCCCTCTATGGCAACTCGCACTCGGCAGTGTCAGCCAAGACGAACACAACTGGGAGCTACGCCCCGTCACTCCCGTCCAACCTTTGCCGCCACTTCTCATTTGCAGAGATTGAAGCTGCCACCAATGGCTTTGATGAGGCCCTCCTTCTTGGTGTTGGTGGGTTCGGAAAGGTCTACCGTGGGGAAATAGATGGCGGCTCCACTAAAGTTGCCATCAAACGTGGGAATCCAATGTCCGAGCAAGGTGTCCATGAATTTCAGACGGAGATCGAGATGCTGTCCAAGCTCCGTCATCGCCATCTTGTCTCTCTGATTGGGTACTGTGAGGAGAACTGTGAGATGATTCTGGTTTATGACTACATGGCCTATGGAACACTCCGTGAGCACCTTTACAAGACTCAGAAGCCACCCCTCCCTTGGAGGCAGCGGCTTGAGATCTGCATTGGTGCTGCTCGCGGGCTCCACTACCTCCACACTGGTGCCAAGCATACCATTATCCACCGAGATGTGAAGACTACTAACATTCTGTTAGATGAGAAATGGGTTGCAAAGGTTTCAGATTTTGGGCTTTCAAAGACTGGTCCTACACTTGATCACACTCACGTTAGCACTGTGGTGAAGGGAAGCTTTGGTTATCTTGACCCAGAGTATTTCAGGCGACAGCAACTTACTGAGAAATCAGATGTGTACTCTTTTGGGGTTGTATTGTTTGAGGTTCTCTGTGCTCGCCCAGCTCTGAACCCGACACTTCCGAAGGAACAAGTGAGCTTGGCTGAGTGGGCACTGCACTGCCAGAAGAAGGGCATTCTCGATCAGATCATTGATCCCTATCTCAGGGGCAACATTGCTCCACAGTGCTTCAAGAAGTTTGCAGAAACGGCAGAGAAGTGTGTGGCTGATCAGGGAATCGAGCGACCATCAATGGGTGATGTCCTTTGGAACCTCGAGTTTGCACTCCAGCTACAAGAGGGTGCAGAGGAAAATGGAAGTCTCATTGGTGGTGCAATGTCAGATGATGGCACATCTCTCATGATGGTCGGGAAGAAAGACTCGAATGACCAATTGGTCGAATCGAGCACGACCACAACTACAACCACCACAGTGAGCATTGGAGGGCAGAGCCTTGCAAGTGAGGACTCTGATGGACTGACACCAAGTGCTGTTTTCTCACAGATCATGAACCCTAAAGGGCGGTGAGATAAAATCTCGACTTGAGGATTGCCGCCATTGTGTATCTCGACACCAAGAACTAGCTCTCTTATTATCCCAACTTTAATCTCTTTATTCAGTAATATGTGATGAGTTATGTTGTAATTTTATTAGACCCTAAGATCTCCTTGATGCAATGTGATATATGACTTGTATTCTTAAGATTGCTTTGGTTGTTAGTGCGACGATAGTTATGGGTTGTTTTGTAAATTTGTTGCGTCTCTGTTAAGGAGACTATAAATATTTGGTTTGGATACTCTTTCTTCATTCCTATGACTTGAAATTTCAAACCTGCTGGAAACTGCGGATTTGATAAGCGGCTGCCTGTGATATGTTCTTCTGGACTTTCCTCCTTTTGTTCCCTCTTTTTTTCTTCCTCTCTTGGTAAAAGGCCTCTCAAGCCCTTTGTTCCACGGGTCTAATTATTGTGTGGATGTCTGAACAGGACATCACCTTTTAAAATATTTTCAGTATCACATGATGCAATAGAAAAAAAAAAATAATAAAATAAAAATAATCAAAATACGTGGATCAATCATAAAAGAATTCATCTTTACAGAACATGCAAACTTCACTATGAAAAAGAAATTTTATAAGAGAATATTTCACATTCAATCTTCGTACATCCAATTTTTCTCTCATCTGAAGTTCTCCCTCACAAAAGCTTTCTCTCTTGGAAGATTCTCTTGAACTCTGAAGCGACCGGCGTTCGCTGTCCAGGAGCCTTCTGCTCCTTCTTTCTCAGCGGTGCGGTCTCTTTCTCTTCTCTCGGGTTGGTTTTCGCGCGATCACAGAGCTCACAGATTTTCGTGAGGTAAAACCAAGCCACCCACCACTTCGCTATTAAGGCACAAATTTTCTGTTAAGGCACAGGCCTTTTAAAGGCCTTAAACACTAATTAAAGAGGGATTAGGAGTTCTAAACAAAGTCAAATAATCTCTTGGACCGTCGAATCAAGATCGGGAGCCATCTACATCGTCCGATCGTACTTCGGTCAATGGAATAGTATCGTGGACCGCGAAAAACGTATGAAAAATGCCCAGGCGGTCCACACGGTCTGCCATGGACCGTCTGGTCCATGGTGGACTGGGGTACAGAGCCTAGGCATGGCGCCTGGGCCGGCCCACACGCGCGGGCCTGGGCCACACTCGCACTAGGCACTTGGGCCCGGGCAGCGCCTCGCGTGTGGGCTGGGCCGCGCACCTGCCTGGGCCGCGTGCCCTGCGTGGTGCCGCGCACTGGGCCGGGCCCCACTGTGCACGACCGCGTCGCTGACTGTCCTCCGCCACCTCGGCTTACATGCAATCTTCAAAAATCCGTATCTTCTCCATCCGAGCTCCGTTTTGGATGATCTTGATCTCGTTGGACTCCATTTTTCGTCGCGGATCTCGTTGTGGGCTCAATGTGGACCGAATCTTGAGGTATCAAATTCTAACAATCTCCATCTCGACTCGATATTCGTCCTCCTAATTTCGAGAGCTTTTGCATCTCCTCGTCCCCATGCTCTGGGGCAATCGCCTGCTGATCATGGATGGGCAAACATAGGAGTCGAGCCAGACCGCTCAATCCCATCTCCGTCATATGCTGTGCTCCTCTTGATTTGAGACCTACTCGGGGCATCATCTTGGAGCAATAGGAATCTCACTCTGCGACGTCGTCTCTCCTCATCTCGAGTCTCGTGTCTCGTGCCCAATCACCTCCATCCGAAGCTCCATCTCGTTCTGGACTCCACCTGACTTCCGAAGCTCCACCTCGCACTGGATTTTCTGTCAGGTAATAATGTCTTCTACTCCCTTTCTTCCCCTCCAGCACAATTCTATCGCCGTGTAGCACCCTCAGGATTCCTCCACCAACTACCGTCCTGTAGCCTGTCGAATCCAGTCTACTAAGTGAGATAAAACTCTGCCTGAAATCGGGTATGTATCAAACCTGCCCCAATCTCTTCACTGCACCATCATGTGTCCTCCAGCTGACCATCCCGATGCATTTGATCGCACAGCTCGATCCATCTGACAAATATACAGTACCCTCACTGTTCTCCAGAGAGTCAAACTGCTCCTCTCTGTAACATACATAATGGATGCATGCAGAATCTAATATCTACTGCTGAGAAGAAATAGATACCTCGTCAGATATCTCTAGGACATCTTCATCTGAATCGCTGCCGACTGTCGCCACAGCAGCCATCGTCTGATTTTTGAGTTGAGGGCAATCTCTGACTAGATGCTCCAACTCCTCACACCGATAACACCTGGCTTGGACCACCCTCATTGCGATCTCCTATCGCTCCGTCTATCGTCTCTTGC
Organism: Elaeis guineensis; assembly: GCF_000442705.2. Lineage (NCBI taxonomy): Eukaryota > Viridiplantae > Streptophyta > Magnoliopsida > Arecales > Arecaceae > Elaeis > Elaeis guineensis. The sequence goes on along the minus strand of NC_026006.2, from coordinate 62,957,104 downwards.
TCCTCCAGAAACCACCAAAGCTGAGCTACCGCTATCTGAGCTCGAAGCCGGATTCTTCCTCTTGAGAACCTCATTTTGGAGTATCACCGCGGTGACCTCGTCCATCTTGATAGTGCTCTTCTTCACTAGAAGAGCAGTCACCAAGGACTCGAACGAAGGTGGAAACGATGTTAGCAAAATTAGTGCCCTGGTCTTCTCCTCAACATTCTCACCAATACTGAGGAGGTCGGTGAGGATCTTCTGAAAGTGGCTTAGATACTCCTGCAAGCTCTGTTCCTCAGCCATCCGTAGTTGGTAAAACTGTCTTTAGAGGAAAAGAGTATTGGTGAGAGACTTCGCCACGTACAACTCCTCGAGCTTCGATCACAGCACCGTCGGAGAAGTCTCGCTCAGTACATGGATCACCACCTCATCCGCTAGGTATATGCGGATGGTACTCACCACCTACATCTGTAGCCGTTTCCAATCCCGCATCTCCACGGTGATTGGCTTTTCATCGCACAAGAGAACATCGATCAACCCTTGTTGGATGAGCACGTCCTTCACCCTTACCTGCCACAAGGAGAAATTGTTCTTACCATCAAACTTGTTGGTCTTCATCTTGATTGATCTTGTCTTCTCCATCTTCAGTCTTGCTCACCACTGCTGCAATCTGCGTCATTACACCGCCTCGCTTTGATACCACTTGTTGGGTGGATGTCTGGCCAGGACACCATCTCTCAGAACCTTTTCAGCACCACGCGATGCAGCAGGAAGAAAGAAGAAATAAAACAAAAACAATCAAAATACGTGGATCAGTTACAAAAAGGTTCGCCTCCATGGGGCATGCAAACTTCACTATGAAAAATAAATTTTATAAGAAGAGATTTCATCCTCAACCCTCGTACACCCAATTTCTCTCTCATCTGAAGTTCTCCCTCACAAAAGCTCTATCTCTTGGAAGACCCTCCTAAACCCCTGAAGCGACCGGCATCTGCTGTCCAGGAGCCTCCTGCTCCTTCTCTCTCAGCGGCACGATCTCTCTCTCTTCTCTCGGGTTGGTTTCCGCGTGACCATAGACCTCACGAATTTTCATGAGGTAAAACCAAGCCACCCACCACTTCTCTGTTGAGGCACAGACCTTTTAAAGGCCTTAAACACCAACTAGAGAGGGATTAGGAGTCCTAAACAAAGCCAAATAACTCCTGGACCTCTGATCAAGATCGGGAGCCACTCACGCCGTCCGATCACGCTCCGATCCACAGAATAGTACCGTAGACCATGGAAAATGCCTGAAAAATATTCAGACGGTCCATGTGGTTCGACATGGACCGCCCGGTCCACGATGGATGGGGTACAGGGCCCAAGCACGACGCCTGGGCCTGGGCTGGCCCGCGTGCGCAGGCTTGGGCCGGGCCAGCGTCGGGCGCCTAAGCTCGAGCCGCGCCTCGCACGCATGCACGTGTGGGCTGGGCCGCGCACCCGCCTGGGTCGCGTGCCCCGCGCAGTGCCGCACGCTGGGCCGCACCCCGCCATGCACGGCCGCTGCCGCTCTGCCGGCCCACCGCCGGCCGTCCTCCACCACCTCGACTTATGTGTAATCTTCAAAAATCCGTATCTTCTCCGTCCGAGCTCCGTTTTAGATGATCTTGATCTCGTTGGACTCCATTTTTCATCGTGGACCAAATCTTAAGGCGTCAAATCCTAACACTAATTAAATGCCGTTTACTTGTGGGTGGGTGCCAACTATTGAGGTTGGTGGCATGGTGCTGGTCTTTTGCTTATAGGCTGGCCGGAGTGAATTGGTAGTGGCACCAGGATGGGAAGCGGTGGTGCGGGTCGGTTGGAGAAATGGCCAAGGAGAGTCGTGTGAAAGGTCAAACCGTCCTGTTTGGAAGTTGCGTCGGGGGTCTCCAGGTGGAAAGCTCCACAGTATGCGACTTAGAAAAACTTGCTCATGAGAAATCATTTGTTATTTGGACTTACAGCGAGCGTTTTTGGAGTTTCCTCTGTGGATGTGGTTCCTGGACAACGCAGTCACAGAGAAATTGAGGCTATCACTGGCATATGCATAGGGCGGGGTGTGAGTTATGCGAAAGTAAATAAGGTTATTTTAACCGTCTTAGCATTTCTTTTCTCTCTGTTATTTATTTATTTATTTTTTGTGTGTGCGCTTGCTGTGAGTGCTAGCTTGTCCGAGTCGCTTGTGGTTGGCACCAATGACATGGATTAGAGACAACCCCTGCTTTCACCTCAATTTTGGCCCCGCTTCCTTGCGACAGCACATGTTAAATACATCATTTAAAAGAACAAATCTTCCGGTCCATACGAGCAATTGGCATATGAATAGAATTGGTTGATACTCCTGCGATGTTTAGGAGAGGTATAGGGCTCAACTTTTGTAACTATAATATATCGCTGTTTCCTGCTAGTGGCATTTTAGTCAATGTCAACAATAAATATATGTTTGGATCAGGAAAATTTGAACTCTGGATGACTCCCATTTCAGTCATTTAGTTGGTGAAAATTTCATTTTCATTCCGATTTCAGAAGATAATGAAAATGTATCAATCCATCAAAATCCAATTCCTATATTTTTTTTAAGATTCTTCCAATTTTGATTATGAACCAAACATGCCCGAGGGTATGGCCATTCTGATTCTGATTTTGATCGGAAACAAAACAAGCCCTAAATGTATTGTTTTAGATTTCAGCACCCTCATTGTGCAGCCTTTTGCCATCCTTCTCTCCTGTTCTGCTGGTACTAGACAACTGCAAAATCTACTGTTTATTGGATCCTAGCAGCAGCGAGTGACAGGGCTCGTCCCCTGATCCAAATTCAATACATCAGATGCAAAACCTCATTCACATGATTTTTAATCATGACTGATCTCATCAGACTGCATCAAGTTGGAGCCAACACAAAATAAACCAATATATCTCATTCTTGATCAAAGGTTCATAACTGGATCTCACAAAATGCAAAAAGGCTTCGCCTGTAGATCTTACCTAAATAACCAGTTCCAATTTAGCCCAATAATGTTACAACAGCAAGCCATGGTTTGCAAGGTTGCAAGTCATCTCCGTATCAAGTCATCAAATGGACATATTCACAAACATTATAAAACCAGCTGCAAGAAATCTTAGGAACAAACTATTTGTCATTACCAAAAATACTGACATGATCAATGTACATGACAAAGGAAATCAATGCACCAATAAACATATCCTGGCCCCACTGTTCAAAAGTCAGAACCAGCAATCAAGTAGAGGACATCTCAGGGTTTAGCCAATTTAAGATTCCAGGTCACAATATACACAAATGAGTTCTTTATTCTTTTAGTATACATTCATCTGGGAGAAATACTATTGACTTGTAATGTTTCACCTTATGTTCTGTAAGAACTCAAGCCAGCAGTAAGAAAGCTGCAAAATTGGGTTTGGAAAGTAACTGCAAGCCTGACAGAGAAGCCATGTACGAGAGACAGGAAAAAGATACATGAGGTACTCTTATCAACCAGACATAGGATCAATGAATACATATGCCAGGGAAAACCTTATTCATCATCTCAATAGCCAGATGGATTCACTTGGAGAACTGGGATGAGGATTCAATAAGCATATTTAACTTATTCTCAAGTTCAGGTTTGTTGGCACCGACAAGCTTATCCAGCTGCTGCCCATCCTTCAAGAAGAAGAACGTTGGAGTTGCGCGAATATCCCATGATGAACTGAAATCCTGCAACAATGATTTACAAATTCAATCTCCATACTTGTCAACAAAGAATGCATTCCACCTATTAACACAAACCAGATACAAATCTGACTTGGCACACTAAAGCCAACATATTAAAGTATTTGCCACAATGTATAAGTTGGTTTTACGTGTAACATATAAAATCTCAATTTATATCTTCACAAGGTTTTCCTGACCACTGAATTCTATATTGTGGTAATAAGCTGTAGACCTATCTTTTTGGATTGAATAATGAAACAAATAACAGTTCATAGAGAACATACTTTAAGACAAGATTTTCCATACCGTGCCGAACCGGCCGGTACACCCTGTATTGTACCGGACCAGCGGAGAACCGGCACGATTCGATCGGTAAATTCGGTACACCAACGGTACGGAAGAAAAAAATAGAAAAAGTGAGAAAGATAGAGAGAAGAGGAAAGGGAGAGAGGTGGGAGCCGCCAAAGGCCGACGGTGGCTGACTGCGGCCGCCGAAAGGCTTTCGAGCCCGGTATCACCTGATAGGGCTTTCAAGAGAGCGAGAAAGAGAGAAAGAAAGTGCTCGGGAGGGGACCTACTGGACGGACGACGCCTCTGTCGCAAGGCCTCCGGTGGCCGATGAGCCGATGCCGACGGTCTGAGGGTGGTCGAGCGGGCGGAGCCGCGGCTAAGGGTGGTCGAGCGGGTAGAGCCCCTCCGCGGCTCCGCCCCCTTCTTCTTTTTCGAAACAAGCCATCATCTGTTTCCGTTTTTTTTTTTTTTTTGGTTTTAAACTGATGAAGTCGGCAACCCAGTTGCCAAATTCAGAAATTTTTTTAAAAAAAATTCAAAAATCATAAAGCCAACAAACTATTTGCTGGCTTCACTTAAAACTAGATTTTTTTAAAAAAACTCACAAAACAGGGGCGTCACCCTTGTTTCACGCCCGCGGCGCCGTGCGCGTGGACTGCGCCCTCTGACGGCCACGACAGCCAGTCGGAGACCATCTGGTGGCCCTGTCGGCTCCTTCCTCTCCCTCTTTTTCTCTCTTTCTCCTCTCTCTATTTCTCTCTTTTTCTTCTTTCGGTTCGGGTCTACTTGGCTTTGTCGGTTCTCCTCGATTTGGTACGGTACGAAACCGTACCGACGGTACCGGCTCAGCATACCTTGCTTTAAGGAAATATGTCCAGAGATCTCCAATACATACAATTTTCAGAAATAGTGTGTCAAACAAAGACACAATGAACAGATGGGATGCATGATATCAAGGTTAGCTTGATCCTTTCTATTGCATTGAACATTTCACCTTAGAAGGCTCCTGAAATATTTTACATATCTTTCGAGGTCAGTTTGGATGATTGGGCCCAAAATCCCATTGGAATCATGGATTTGGGCCAATGCAACCACCTAGCCCAGCCTCATTTAGATGATTGTATTGGCCCAAACCCACGATTCCTATGGAATTTTGGACACAGTCATCCAAACAGGCCCTCAATTTGCATCCACATTCTTTATTGTAAATCTAACGTTCAAGTTAGTTTTAACTCGTCTAAATCAACCAACATGTACATGACCTGAAAATTGTTGACCAAGATGGAGTCTTGTGAATCAAATGAAAGCATGTCTGCAGTTCAAAGGGGCTTTTGGTTGCTTGTATGCATAGCAGTCTGAGAAACAGCACATAGGTTCGTAGACAAGGGCTTGAACAAAAATATCCGGAGTAAGCTATGCAAGAATTTGAACCAATATTTACTCGAAGAATGGTTGATGTTCAAGCACAAGTTTTTTCCAGTATCATAAGGCTTAAACAAAACTAAAAAAATTCCATGTGTTGAACTGAGGCTCTGTCTTTATATGCAATTTGCTCTTGGAGTGAGTGGTGCTGAAACAGGATTGAAGCCATACAACATGATGAAAGAGTACAAACATGGTAAAGATCTGCTGGCACCAAGCTGACTGCAGAAATAATATAATCCTGGTTTCATAGGTTTCCCACAGAGCATAAAATGATGATGAAGGATCTCACTTCATGCCTTCTACCTAAACCATCAATTTATAACTTAGAATAGTAATAAACAACTTACCCCCCAAGTTACAGAAGTTTAATAATGATTATTCAGCTTTCCCTGACACAACTATTTCATCTGAATCTTTATAATTGAGAACCATGGTCAACAATGACCCAATAATGGAACTGCTTGCTCATTATACAAAACATCACATGAGTGATCATAACAACTATGGTTACATCCTTCGCCACTAAAGTTTTTTCAGAGATCTTCCTGGGCTCACTCTAGAAAATCCGGAAGCATGAGTAGGGATCTCACTTGTTCTAAAATACCAAGTGGGATAAGTGGCTGAACCAATAGATGTGCTATATCACCGGGGCAAAAGCAAAGATGAAAGAAATATCAATAGGAACGACAACGAATAAGGCGGTGGAAACCATGAAGCAGAGAACAAGATGATGAACTAACACCAATAGTGCATTTGGGATAGCAATGATAATGATGATGACGGAATCTTCCATCTGTCCATAGGACCACAAGCAAGTTTGCAAGTGCATATAAAAAGCCATGCCTTCTACTTGTCGATTGTCAGCTCTTGATGCTCATACCCTCTACCTATTGATGTTCAAGAAGAATCTTCTAATTATGTGCACGGAGGTTCCAAAATACTAAAATGTACTATAGTTTTACAAGTGTACTTGAATCAACAAGCAATGCATCTAATACCCCTGTCAATCCAACATATCCATTTTCACATAATAAAAGGCCGGTAATACAGACAGTTGAAGTTGTAAATTGAGAAATGGGATACCTTCAAATTTTCTGTAGCCCAGAATTTTAACCTACAACCACACCTTTGTAAAAACTTCCACATTTCTAAAATTTAGGAAAATGACGATATCATGGCAAAGTCAGGGCAATGAGTTTGATTCAATAACTGTAACCAAGGTTTAAGTTTTGGCTGAAACCAATCCTTTAAAATCAAAACTGATTGAATTTAGCCAAGACTGATATGAAACTAACCAAAAAGTAGATCTGAGAAGACTACATTTAATGCTTAATAGGAAATATATATAAAAGGAAACAACAGACCATCAGAAAAAGTAGCTGTTGAACTTGAAAGAATCAAACAGAGAGTGCAAAGGGCAAGATTGAAGGTAAGAGGAGATCATACCATCAGCTCATCCACATCAATTGCCAGGAACATGAGAGAAGGATACTTCTCAGACAGCTCAGCATAAACAGGTGCCATCATTCTGCATGGGCCACACCAAGATGCACTGAAATTTGCCACAACCTGTGGAAGAAGACATATATTAATCTAAAACATTGAATAAAACATGTGAGGGCTTTAAGTTGACCAAGGTATGTTCAGTATTAAACAAAAAAGTTGAAATTCAACCCCCCAAACTCTTTGATCAACATGGAAGCTATGATTTGGAATTCAAACACCTAGAGCGGACATGCATGTCTAATGTTAATCTGCATCTTGCATGTTCACAAGCCGTCTTAGTTTATACTTAAGGCAAGGTGATTGATAAAAGTTGGACTGTCAGTTCTTTGGATGTAGTATTAGAGGTCATATCCGGCGTTGAGAATGATACGACCTGATCAATTCCCTCAACTTTTTTGGTGCTTGAGCTGACAATAATGATATTATATAACAATCACGTTGGCAATGTTGAATCTGATGTGCTCAGACTTATGGATAATTGAACCTCTTAATAAGTACATCATATATTTTATAGATTTTTACTACACTTCTTTTCTTCATTGCAGACCACACAGGTGCATGTTAATATGTGCAGTTAAGTTACCACATTTACACAAGCATATTTATATAAAACCACACTTCTTTGTATTGGATTTTGGAAACCTGATATCACGCCCCCGACCCGAGATTGTGAATCGAGGGTCATGGCAACCGCCGCATACTCATAGAAAACTCTTTCCATAAGCATGCAAGACATCTTATCATGCTATCCTAAAACAACAGCGGAATAATTAGTCAATAATTTAAATCTAAAACATAACGACCTAAATTTCTTCTTTAATATCTCAATAAATTCAACAATGATTCATAGGCCTTACATCAAATTCAATAAGACTTTCAACCTAAAATAAAAGTATAGGAATTCTGCTTCTGATCACTCTTTCATTCATATCTTGTATCATCTTAATTCCTCAACATCTGTAAAAAATAATAAAATAGAAGGTAATGAGCTAGACAGCCCAGTAAGCAATGATCACTTCTCAACAGATTTCATCAGACATTTAAGTAAATAATTATTTATAGAAAATAAGCATATAGAGTTCATCAATTCGAAATCAATTTCAATTATGCAACATAATTCATGTCAAATTCATTTCTTTTTAGAAAATTCAAATTTCTTTCCAGATTTCAATTTCTTTCGTTCTTAAATTCTTTTCGTCAACCATGAGCTTTGACCACATTTTTTCTGTGGCAAGGTCATAACACCGCGTATCTTCTTGCGGTGAGCTGCGAATCATCTGGCAGCAAAGTCCTTCGGAACTGCTGGTCTCTCTGGCAGTTTGTCGCTGGTCTCTCTGGTGACATGAACCCTCAGGACAAATCAATTGCCAACGTATATGCCCTCATTGGCAGGGTCCTTTACATAGTCAGGTTGTCAATTCATATTGTTCTTATATCAGAATTCTTCATAAATCATATTTCATATTCTAATTTCGATAATAAAATATATAATCATGTAGTATCGAAATCAATCAATATAATGCATCGTGAAATTAATATGTTCAATCATGCTTCATCATAACATTTCAAATAAGATATTTTCATAACAAAATATCATTCATCCAATTAATGCATCGTTTCACAAATCATATCAGAAAAATACATTATAATTTATCGATAAATCTAGAAAAAATGAAACATTACTTACCTCGAACGCATTCCAATAAACCCACATAATTCTATAAATTTTCTTCCAAAAATTCTGTTCGTAGATCATATCGCGATATCCCATGATCAAACATCCACAATCCTATACAGAATCAATTTCAATAATTAAAAAGAATATGAATACCATATTTCAACGGTTTAGATTGTGTCCGATCATCTAATTTCATTTAATCAAAATCTAATTAGGACCTAAACGATCCAAAGTTTAACTATCAGATCAAATCGGATTCGAAGTGATAGGACCGAGGTTTCTTCATCGATTTCATAAAATCAAGTAGAGAGAGACAATTAGAGGAGAGAAAATTCATGAGATACAATTCGAATTGATCAGGTGACACAATCCAACATTACGATTGGTCCAATATCTCGATTGGTGAAATCAACATGATCAAATCAAGTCATGGCTAGATCGAAATCATGGATGATCAAATCTAAAGATTCATGGACTGATTAAGGTGGGTGCCAGTACGCTGTCTGACAACCATGGATCAGAATTCTTCATTAGAATCAGATCAGGACTATTAAAAAATTTTTTTTCATTCACTAACCTTTTTAGAGAGAGAATCAATCAAGAGAGAGAAAATTCTAGAGAGAGAAAACTCATATTGAATTCTTCAGACAATATGATTCAACAAATCCGATCGATCGGATCAAATCATGCTCAAATTATCATGGGACAATTCAATAAAATCATGAGAAATAAAATCTAAAAATACCTGATCTGATCAAAGTGGATGTCGGTGTACCGTCCGACGATCACAGATCAAAAATCTATCATGAGGATCATTTAAATTCATCATCATTCTTCTCAAAATTTTAAAAATCTTAAGAGAGAGAAATAATCTAGAGAGAGAATTTTAGAGAGAGAAAGTAGAGAGAAAGTCCAATTCTAGAGACAGAAAATACTAGTTCAGGCTGAAGAAAGAGAGGGAAGAGAGAGAAACTCTCTTTCTCATATTTTATTATTTATATCATTATTTATTAATTAATTTAATTTTTTTTTCTCTCTTTTTTTTTCTTTTTCTTCATAGAAGAGAGAGGAGAGAAAATCCTATTTATTATTATTATATTATTTTTCTTCTTCTTTTTCTTCTCTTTTTTTTCTTTTTTCTTCTTTTCTTTTTTTTCTTTTCTTTCTTCTTCTTTTCTTTTTCTTTTCTTTTCCTTCTTCATCTTCTTCTCGGTTTTAACTTGGGCCGAAACAGGAGACGAGGTGGTCCCCTCCTTTGCTCGACTGACCAAGGGTCGCAGCCGGCATGGCGGTGGCCGGCGATAAGGACCGACGATCCCATGGCCCGGAGGGATCAAACCGGTGGTCGGCGGTGACCATCGGCGTCGGAAAATCGAAGAAAAACGACAAAAATAAAGGTTTCTTCCGCAACAAAATCCGGCGACTCCGATCGTCGGCGAGCGTGCACACAGGCATAGGAAGGAAAGGGGAGAAGAGAGGAAGGGGAGGCTTACCTCCGATGTCGGCGAGGCTTTTCCGGCGAGCAATTGGACGGGCACAGGGACGGGTCTCCACGGTGGTTTTCCGGCGATTGCCGCCGACTGGATCTCGGGTCTTTGGTGGAAGAGAGAGAGGAGGGATCTCCTCCTTAAATAGAGCTAGAGGGGGCTCTGTTCCGACTCCGATTGGGAGCCGGTGAACGGAGGAAGAAGACTCCCAAAGGGAGTCTTCTCCTCTGTTTTTTTTTTTTTTTGTTTGGGCTTTGGTGGGCTGGGATTCTTTACTCGGGCCGAGCCATCACACCTGAAGTGTGCAACTTATCCATGTCAGCACACAATCTTAATGTCCATATAGACCATAATATAGCCAATTAGTCAGCTGAACTCACTTTGCTCATGTTCTTACTTTCTCAAAGACAACTTATCAAAGCTACTCCCAAGTCAAAGACAGATAAAAAATCTCCATGTAAAATAGTTTTCTTTTTAATTGCAGTACCAAGTCAAACTCACACAGGTGGAGTCCTAATGAGAGCATTAATCAACTCAGATATGACTTCAAGGAAACTTTTTCCACTTATCGCAACCACATCCAGCAACGTCTAATTTTTTCAAGATTGGTGCACCAGGTTCTGTGCTGTTTGAGACAATCCCAATTCAATTTGAACCAAATTTTGAATATCCTCCTTCTGAACCAGCATATATTATCAACCCTGAAAAGTCACTATGACCTTTCATGCAAATATTATTCATTTTTAATGGTCAAGAGCTATGATCACTCGAGAGGGAAAACTACTCAATGTCTGATCCATGCTAACACATGATTCAGGTGCCCTTTCCCAACTGGTCTTCTCCTCCCATTTATGACCATAACATATTCTGCAGTCATATTGTATTGACCCTGAATTGCAGAACCATGTGCTTATGAGCTGTTCGATCCAACCCTAACAACACAATGTGGAAAGGCTTCCTGATCATAACCAAATATGGTCCTACCCAAACCTAATTCTGGAGTCTTAAGGCCACCATACAGGATCTGGATGCAATTATACAACAAATTATGAATGACTCCTGGACATGTGACCCAGAATTGTAGCCAGCATAGATCCAATGTTATTAAACCGAAACATTTTAGTTCACCAATTCCAGGAAATCCAGATACACAGCTCAAGTTCAGCAGTGGACCAGCCTGACGTGGACAAAGACAAAAAGTTTAAGCTCCAGACTCGTCGTAGAACTGGACACACCTTTGTTAACAGATTGCAGTTGTGAGACAGAAGAGAGCTCTTCTAGTTCCATGTTTGTTATATTACATACATAAGAGTGAATCATTAAGAGTGCTAAGTTTATGTGCACGTGGACCTCTCTCTCTCTCTATCTCTATCTCTCTCTCTCTCTCTGTGTGTGTTGCATGTGTGCACACGCGTGTGCATGTGTTTGTGCATGTGTGTGTGCACACGCATTATGCATATGTAACCATGTCTGGATTGTGGGTCCTATCAAGTTGCTTACTAGCTTGCCATCTTTGTTTGCTTCTGCAATCTTCTCATTCCAGCTCTCTTTGCTAGTAATTGCATGCACATTTCCCGCTCTGAAATCTATGTCATCAGAGTCACCATGGCCCCCACACTACAAATGATGAGAGAACAAAAGCTATTAGTTGGTCACTATTTTATTTTAATATACAGTCATATGCTTATAAAAAGTTTGCCAAGGCAAGCACGAACACACCAATCCAGTACCAAGATAAACCAACAGGTATAAAGGAACATGTGTGCACAGCCAGCATAAACATGTGCAAAGACAGACTTGCCCACAAGCGCACACACATATAGAAACATAAATATAAATACACATACATACATGAATATATGCATAAACATTTGTACATAATATTATAGTGTATAGATAGCTGTGTCTGTGCACGTAATGAGAAGGCTTGTGTACAATCAAGACTAATGGAGTGTTTGAAACTGAAATCTCTTCCGGTATTCAATTAAATTTGTAAGGTTATCAGGTTTCTTGCAAGGTCAAAAAAACCAAAGAATGTGACAAGTGTGAAGTCAAACAGAAGATGTTTGGAAGCTCAAATCTCAGGCCATATAACTGTGACTTAAAAGCTCAACTTCATGCCACCAACCATCACCCGTACACTGCCCCCTCTCCCCCAACCCACTCCATTTCCCAACACACACTATGAAATGACATAACAAGAAACACTAGTTTCGTTATGAATTTCCATGTATTTAATCTATGATAGCTAACCTTTCCAAAGCAGATTCCCATCAGATCTATGGAGTTCCAGTCAAGAAAACAGGATCACCAGTTTATTCTGGAAATAGAAAATGACAAAGAAATCATTAGCAAAAACTAATGTCATTGAATTGGAAAGTTTAGATACCTAGAGGAAAAGAGCAGAAGAACAGATAATTCTGCATATCAGAACCACATATATGCTCCAGGTAACCGAAAATAAACTTTGAAAAGAACCACCAGAAGTTATCTATAGAATGTTCTTATTGGATTCAGGCTATTTAGTCAGACATCAAGTGATGAACATACACAACAAGTAAATAAAGAACACATTAAAGAAATATCTTATGCCAACAAGAAATTAATGCTATCGTTATTTTCCAATACCTTCTTGTGAGACAAAGTTAATATCTTATAAGATAGTGGCATGATGATATTAGAGTTTTTCACATTTAGGCAATCACACATGTCCAAAAAAACAGGAACATTGAAAATATGATAATACTCAGGTAAATATCTTAATATATGACAATATTGTTCTATGAATCCAAATACTGGCAATAAATATGCAACTGACACTATAGAGATGAGAACACTGAGGTGGATACATGATGCACCAGGAAGGATGAAGCAAAAGAATTCCATAGATTAAATTGGCAGAAAATTAATTAATATTACCTGAGCATCTGCATTGAAAATTTGGATTGGCCTAATGAGAGAAATGAAGGCAAAACAAAACCTAAATGGAAGTTGTGATGAAGGATTTAAAATGCTTGTGATGATAGCGGATGCCCTTCCAAGGAATAAGTGGTAAATATGATTCGCACCCTCAATCCCATATGGTTGGCCTGGTGCTTAACACTTATAAGCTATGTAACCAAGCATTGGTCATGTATCATGGTAACTGAATTTGAATTTAGCATCCAAGCGTTGGTTCCCTACATAATATTATCCCAACATACTAACACCAGCAACTACAGAACCTAAGTGCACAAGTGGTTACTGGAATAAGGATATAGGAGAATAAATAAAAATCAAGGCTTTTATATAAATAGATATGTGAGGAATTTCATAGAAAAACAATACCTAACGAATATGTTGCAACAATCATACCACTCAATTTGGACAAACAGTCTGCCAAAATGAAGTGCAAGTTATGCAACTATGGAGGGAAGATCCATAGAGATAAAACTTCAGGGAAAAAAAAATGATGACTAAGAGATACCAGAAAACACATATTAGCATGGTTTTAGTTTTATAATTAATAAAAAAAACAACATGATAGTTTTGGTTAGATATGTTGTAAGACTAGAAAAGGATACCACACAGTGAATTCGCCAAAAGAAATACTAATAGTATGACAGAGGAGGTTAAGTGATAATCACCAGTATACAATGCTCTTGCATTGCACCAGATGATATATGGCTCTAAAGTGGCAGTCACATGTTCTAAATGACAAGTAGATGGTGTAAACTTCAAAATATTGTGAGCACAGTTTTGGTGAAACTGGTTGCAAAATACATATTGGTCTTGAATTAAACAAAATGTCCCACCATGAAGTAGTGTCAGCTATTGCTATTAGCAAAGGTGCAAATAAATACACCAAAAGAGATGGATGGGTGCATAGCATGGATTATATGATGACAACTAGTTTATAAGGTTCCATCATGTGTGTAAATGGCTCCAATGAAAGAAGCAATCAAATGGAATGCAAGTTGAGAAGGTGGGATAAAGCTAAGTATATTATGAAAAGAGATTTGGTGATAATAGTTGCAAAACAAGCATAAATCTTGAGTAGAACAAAAGGCAACACATGGCCCCCAAAGTTCAAGATTATCGTTGATTATTTCTATGGCCATGGCTGCATTGTGTATGACAATCTTACAACAATATTATGCATCATTGCTCATTTAGCTGCGGTGAAGACTACGATATTTATGTCCAAGTTAGACAGATGGCATGAGGCTTGTTATGGTATTAGCAGTCCTTGTAATATACTCAGTCAATTGTTATGGTTCATGGACCTCAAAAACTTGCATACCTTACTTGTTAACTTCAAACTGAGAAAACATATATAAAAAAAGATACAGTGCAAAGAATCAACAAAGCTCACAACGCCGCAATGCATAAGACTTCACAAATTATATGCCATGTGGTATTAAAATACAGTCTAAGGCTAGATGCACCAGACAGAACAATTGTGCTCAACACATAACATAAATTCTGAATTATAGTCGATGGTGATCAAGAGGTTCATTTGCAAAATTAAATGACTGCCAGAAAAGGAAACCTGCAGCTCTTCAGAGCCCATGAAGAATAAAATATCAACTATAACTTCCAAGTCTGTCAAAACTTTCACCAATCATCTCACTTCCCATTCTTGAGTTGCTCAGCATTAAAATTACTGCACAGGCAGATGTGGCTGCACTAATTTAAACAAATCAAACGTAAAATAAGCAGCTAAAATAGGAACCAGTTCGCTAACATCTCTAAACCACGGGTAACTTTAACCAAGAAACATCTAATCATGCGTTGATTTAACCAAGAAACAATTCCACGCTCCAGGATCTGAAAATTTAAGCTTTGATTATATGAGAATGCATATCCTTCTCTGAGAAATCAAGAATCTCTTACGGGATGAGAAAGGAAATACCTAAAAATCTCTTCGCCAGTTTCGCCGTGAGATACTATTCTTGGCGAAAGAATCCAACGATAATTTTGATCGAACAAACCGCAGATTTTGGGAGGGAAGGAAGGAGGATATACCTGAGCAAAGAACGCCGGTGTCCAAGTGGGTTACGTCGCCGCAGCTTCTTGACGGCAGGCGCGAATATTAAATGCGAGGCGGAAGCCCAAAACAAAAGCCGCCTTTCTCCTCTGGCCCGAGGATTTCTACCTGAAGACATGACCCGCGCCTACCGTAATCTTGCGGGGTGGCCCCACCCATTCCTCAATTGTGTCGAAATGTCCAACTTGGGAGCGCGGAACCTTCGCAGGAGCTCACGGCGCCGCAAGGGCCTCGTGCAGTGGGGATGGCCATCAAAGGTGAGAGCCCGCAAGCATATGCCTCTCATCGATACTCCATGTTTGAATAAGAGATTAGGAATTATTCCATAATAATCAAAAAGTCATTAGATCCATATTCTGCCCTCGAGACTTCGTGAGAGATACAGAGACTTTCATCTATGACCCTATGAGTGTAGGCTATAATACACTTCCGGTACTAACATGGCTTATACTAACAATTATACTGATCTACTAATCTTGAATGATACATCTTTGAAAATTTGGATTTGTAGAATTATAATGTGGATGGATCTTCGAGACTTTCTCTATAAAGGAACAATATTTTTATTTTCAGAAACCCAAAGTTTATGGTTGTTACGGCCAATCGCCTCGTCGTCTGATCGCCGGGGAATGAGCGCCTGCAAAAAGGGAAGTCCACGCTGACCGGAGGCGGCTCCGGCGGGGACCCTCCGACGGTCAAGTCAGAGAGGTGACTGGACAATAGTGAAATGAAGACAGAGAGCTCAATCGAGAGAGAGAGAGGAGCGAGCCTATGGTTTCAAAGTCGAGAAGTGGAGATCCCTTGCACAGTTGCCTTCCCCGATTTATATAGTGGAGCACGGTATGGCGCCGTCATTAATGGCGCGGACAATTGAGGAATTGTCAACTCACTGTAGACTGTCAGAGTCACCGTAAAAGTGTCATATCGCCGTGGGGCTGTCAAATCACTAGGGTTGACAATGCCCTAGGCAGGACAATGCCCCTAGGTGACAGTGCCGCATGTTGCTGTCAGGACTGACAAGCTCTGGCGGCTGTACGGCGATCGGAGGAGTCGACCGACCCTAGGTCGGTGGCCAGCTGAGCGGCGTCGGATGGAGATTTGGGCTCCTCTGTTGGTCGGCGAGTCTTACGTGAGTCGGCCATCAGACTTCCAGGTTCAGTCGGTCGGGAAAAATATGCCCGACCGACACATCATCAGTCGGTTATGGGCCATTAATTGGTCGGTGATGGCGTCCGTCGGTCGGTCCCTCCGGCTGTCGGTCGGTCGGTCGGTCCCTCCGGCCGTCAGTCGGTCGGTCGGTCCCTCCGGTGGTCGGTCGGTGGGTATTCCCCAACAATAGTGATAGACGAAAGTCTAATCGGCCAAATCATTAGTTTTTTGTTTCGGAGCTTTCGATGCTAAACCAAGAGGCTAGATGAAGGCAAAATGGACCATGATGCTCAGCTAAGACACTTGTATCATCATCATCATCATCATCATTATCATCATTTAAAAATACTACAATGGAACCGCATCTTGAGACATAATAGCTGGCGGAGACATCCACATTGCTGAAGCTAGGAAGTTTAACAAATCTTGGTTTCCAAGTTACCAGAGGACCAATGTCCAAGAGCTGTTTGAAAACATCACTCTTGTAGAACTATCGACATTTCAAGTAACCCCTTTGCCGTGTTAATCATTCCTATTATTTTTCCGGACCTTTTCTCCACCCAGCAGCCCAACAATTATGACCTTGATTCTATCTCTCCTGACTGTGGGTCTATTCAAAGCTCAGGTAATAAGAATCATAGCTCACATCGTCTCTTCTGGCTCCTGCCAAATTAATTTTTTTCACATCCATGTTTCTACAGCACGTCGTCTTTGATGTATTATTTTGTCTCAGTAATAAATCAAAACATGCAAACCAATATTGACCTAGTCGTTTCCACCAGAACTAGGTTGGACCGATCCAAGGTATCCTTCTCTCTCAATCATGTACCTTTTCTTTTGGTCCATCTCTCTTTAGTGGGCCAAGTACTTTCACATAGTTCTCCACACTAATTGGGGTAATGGTATTTGATACGAATAAGAATTTCTTTTAGTAGTTAAAGCTGATGTATCTAGGAATTGAGCCCGATCCGACTTTGATGCTGACTGACTTGAGCTAAAAAAATCTCAAAACTTGCATGATAATCTATTGTGAGCAAATAAGATAGGAGATAATAAACATATCTCGTCAGATAAAATAAGAGATAATGAATTCATCATGCTCAATGAGGTAAAAAATAACAGCCTAATTAATTCTCCTTCTTTCTCACGGCGTCTCAATCTTTACCTATAAATAAAAGTCTATAGGGATCGTCAAGATATGCAACTATCTCTCTCCCAATACACACTCATTCATTTTCATCTATTCCAGACTTCTGATATAAGCGTGAGAGAAATCAAATGTAATTAAGACTTATTTTGTAGATATCACTGCCATTATCCTGCCGCACTGCCCATCTCCAACCAAACCAATCCAAGCTAGGAATCTGCGAATCTGCAACAACAATATTCATTCAATTCTCTCGCTTTTTTGTTTTAGTAATAGAAAGTGAGATAATTCACTATAATTGAATTGAATAAAGGAGATTCCTCCTGCATCCGCTCTAATATAATGAAATAAGCCAGAAAAAAAGTCTTCAAACCAAATTCTTTTGACTGCACTTGCAATGTTAGCCAGCGAATCTACTATTTGATTAGTTTTCCAGGTACGTGCTTCGTCACTTCTCCACTACCTCTTGCCTTTTTCTCCTTGAGCTAAAGACACGATAAGCTTCCAAGGGTAAGAAGTAGCGGGCCCAACCCACATGACCGTCTCATGAGTAGCATTAGTGCAAGTATGATAGATCGTTTTCTTAAAATAACGCTTCTAATATGGACAAAAAAACAGAGATTTTTGGTTATGTTTTCTAAGTATTATTTAGCTCGAATCGCTTCGCTTTCGAAGTAAATACTGTCTTGCTTAATTTTACTAGCCATTTGGATTGGTGAAGCACCTTGGATTGTGTTACCAAAAAAAAAGGCACCTTGGATTTTGCGCTAATGGTGCCATGATGATTGTCTCACACTTGCCGAGCAAGTTGGGTGCCGCCTAACCCACCTTACTTCCATAGTAGAGATCTATTGGCACGTGCGGGTCAGAGAAACACTTGGTGCGAACCAATACGTAAGCCATGGGCTCCGCACAATCTTAAATCAACTAACCAGCCAAAGACCAACACGGAGCTAGATGTACGAAAATAATTTTTTAAATATTATTATTTTATTTTTCAAATATTACTGTATTCTTATTATTATTTAAATTATTATTAATAATAAAATAATATTTTAATTATTTTAAAAAATAATATTTTTATAATAATATTTTATTATTATTATTTTTAAATAATTTTTTTAAAAATACTATGTTATTATACAAATAGTATTTTTAAATCAATAATAAAAATATTATTTTTAAAATAATATTTTTATTTATTATTTTAAAATTAATATTTCTTTACTTTAAATTATTATTAATAATAAAATAATAATATTTTTTCTCTCTCTTTTTAAATATTTTTTCTCCTTTTTCATTTTTTTTCATCGTCCTCGGCCCCACATCATGAGACTCAGGTCATGGCTATCCGCACCGCCCACGCCATGACCCCACCACAGCATTGTTCACATCGGATGCACGAAAATAAGTTTTCTGATATTGCTGTGTTCTTGTTATTATTCGAATTATTTTTAATAATAAATTAATATTTTAAAAATAATATACTTATTATTATTTTAAAAATAATATTTTTTAAAATAATATTTTATTATTATTATTTTAAAATATTTTTTAAAAATAATATGTTATTATTATTAATAGTATTTTTAAAATAATATTTTTAAAAAAATAATATTATTATTATTTTAAAATTAATATTTTTATTTTAAATTATTATTATTAATAAAATAATAATATTTTTTCTTTTTGACTCTCCTTTCTAAATATTTTTTTCTTTCTTTTTTTTTTTTTTTTTCCCCTTCCTCTCACCGTATCCCCCCACCCCCACCGCATCCTCCGACGCTACCAACCCTCCTCCCCTCTCCTCTGCGGCCTCGCCCCATCGTCGTCCTCTTCTGTTCCTTCCCTCGGCCCTGGTGAACTAGACCCTCCGCAGCTTCGTGCGAGCACCGACGATCACCTCTCCCCTTCTCCGACTCCAGCGCCACCAACCCGGCCCCGCCCCATCGCCATCCGTACCGCACCCACCATCCGTGCAGCATCAGGCTCCGGGCGACCATCAAACCTCCTCTCCTCCTCCAGTTCCAATGCCACCAACCCCCCTCCTGACCCTTCTGCGGTCTCGCCCCATCGCTATACCCTCCTGTTCCCTCCTCTGACCCCAGTGAACCCGAGCCCCCCAAGTTTCATGTGAGCACTAATGAACTCCAACCACCTTCAAGCTTCTCTATTCGACCACTTCAAGTCGGTGACCATCTGCGGTCGGGCTCGAGAAGGGAGATTAAGGGGATTGGTGGTGCCAGAGGAGAGAAGAGGGGAGAGAAATTGGTGGCATCAAAGGGAGCTTTCTTAAATTGATGAAGATTTTTAATATTTTTTTGTCCAGATGAAACAATCGAATTTATTTGAAGAGCTGTGTTGGCAATATCCCGATGCCCTCCCTCAGAATATTATTTTATATATACATGATCTGGAGCTGAGGATCATCAGCCGTCGGATGGACCCCCGGATCGTTCCCCCAACCATCCGTGGGCCGCGTCCCCATCGACCCCTGCTTTTGTCAGAAACCGCCATCGTCGTTCGTTAAATTTACGAAATTGCCCTCACCAACTACTCCAACGGGGTAGCCTACACTGCTATACGACGTACCATGTATCAATAGTTTTTTTAAGTGGATGTCGCGGCTTTGGTAGTTTGATTCCGTTTAATATGTTCTCATCCTCTGTAGATACGTTGACTCCGTTGACAAATAGTATGACAACCAGGGGCATTTTCGTCAATTTAGAAGTAGGGACCAGAGAGGGTAAGAGGACAAGACCGGAAGACCGCGTCGTATGGGCAATTGGGCATTCAACGTACCGCCGCTGCCTTATTCTTGTGGGACCCACCTGCTCTCGGCCACTGGTTGTACCTTTCCCGGGAAAGCATGATTGATCTCAAAGCGGTATTATATGACCCAACGGTTGATATTGCGAAAGAAGGTGAATCGTTCTCCCGCTCAGAAGATACAACCCGAACCCACCACACCGCAGAGATCGTGCCACGTGATCATTTCACAATTTTTTATTATATTAGAGTACAGCTTTCTTACATAGGAACGCACTAGCGCAAATATTATTTTTTTTTAAGAAAAAGAGAAATCTCCGGCTTTTCCACGACGAGGCGTGGAATTTGAGGAACTCTTTCCCTCCTACAATCGAACACGAGACTCGAACATACAAAAAGTTTGCGTTAATTTAACCATTTTTCTTACCAAAATAAAATAATATGATTAAATAGCCAGGAAACAACCGCCGCGCCATTTTAACAAAAACTCGCCGTTACACGCTCAACGCCGGGAAGATTGCTACCAGAAAAAGACGATACTGCCCACAGAGGATGGGCACCTGCAGCCAAGTATGGTTAGGGTATTTTCGTCATCGTATTTGGAAGTGCTAGAAAGTAACGACCTCGAGCGAGAAATCATCGGCGTTGAAGTCGCCGAATTCATAGGCTTCCCAGCACGGCCGCCTGGGTAAGTAGAAGTCCGTCAAACATAACGGCGTCTCCACGCTGAAGCCGAGGGCGTCCACGTCGCCGTAGTCGAGAAAGTCGAACGGCGTCTGGTCTCCGCTGGGACGGCGGACGGACGTCGGGGAGGGGAAGGGGCAGGAGGAATCGTCGTTGGTGACGGCGACTGCCGGTTCAGTGGGGAAGTTCGTGATGGCTTTGGCTCCTTTTAACTTGACGGCGGCGCTGTCATACACGGCGGCCGCTTCCTCGGCCGTGTCGAAGGTCCCCAGCCACACCCGCTTCCGCCGAGTCGGGTCGCGGATCTCCGCCGCCCAGCGGCCCCATGGGCGTCTCCGGACGCCACGGAACCTCTTCCGATCGTTCGCCTCCGGCGCCCTCGCCGGCCGCTTCGGCAGCGGTAACCGCCGAGTCGCAGCGACGACCTCGATCCCTATCTCGTGCACGTGCCGCTTCACACGCCGCCGGGCTATTCCGCCTGCTTCCTCGTCGCTCGACGAGGAATCCGTAGCATCCCCGTCGGTGAAGGAGATCCGGACCACCTTCCGCCGGCGGCGCCCCTCCGCCCCATGTCTTTTCAGATCTCCGGCAAGTTGGCTGCCGGAAACCGTCTTCCTGGTGGTGGTCACGTGCTCGGAGAACTTCTCTGGCCTGCCAGAGATACTTGGCCAGCGGCTCATCACGCGGAGCCACAGATCAAGCTATAGGAACCGATTCGCGGTTTCATCAAAAGAATTCTCCAAACGATTCCAAGAACTCCGAGTTTTTTTTTTTAGGCGGTAAAGATCCAAGAACTCCGAGTTGAGAACAGCTCAAGGATCAAAAAATTCACAAAAGAATACAGTATAGATCACTGGAGAGCCACTTCTTAATTATTCCCACCTCAAAATAAGATCCAGAAAATTCCCAAGATTCACGGAAGAAAAGCATCGATCATTCTTTTTCTTTGGAAAACACACTAGTTTTCAATTAAGAGACAGATCTAAAAAAGTTCCAACTGGATCTCAGGCAAGAGAGAGAGAGAGAGAGAGAGAGAGAGAGAGCAATGAGGGGAGAAATAGAGTGGGGCAACAGAAAGCTAACGGGAGGGGGGGGTGTGAAGTGGCCGGGTATTGTGACCTTATCATCTACTAAATTCCCGAAATGCCCCCTTTCCGCTTATTGTGGTCGGAGAATGAGACCCATGGTTTCAATGGCTGTGATCGTGCATTCCGTCTTGGTATTATAGGAACGAGCGTAACCTCAGGGATGCTGTTCTGATCCCCAGTGGAACCACCAACGTTGTTTGACTGATTGACCAATCAAAACTTACCACGTGATAAAAGACGGTGGACCCACTTCGAAGGGAGCAACCTCGTGGAAGGGCATTATGGTAATTTAAGTGACGGCAATAGCCACAGGTTTCATCAGGTCAGCATGAGGAAGGGCGAGCTGCCGCTGTCCGGTCCACCGGCGTGGCGCCATTGTCTTCGCCTCGGTTCCAGGCATTGGTCTAGGCCGCCGTAGCCGTCTGATCTCATGGTAACCTGCTAAGCTGAAAGCCTGACCAGTCTGATTGATGGGAACCTTGGCGGTGGGAACGAAGCACAACAATCAGGAGAGGTGATTTCGTCTTTTGGTGTGATGACTTCTAAGCGTCGTTCCACGTCAGCACGTATGTAAGCTTATTGTGGCAGGCAAGAGGTTAGAAATAGGATTACGCCACGTGGAAGAATGGCGACTTCCTGCCGTTGGATTTTCACGTGCGCGTTTCGGAAAAAGACGCGGGGGTGCCAAACCCGACCCAGCACGGAAGTAGATAGCGGGAGGCGAACGCGTCAACCGCTTTGGCGCTTTCCCCTGGGTTTTTTTTTTTTGGTCCGTCTACACACATGCTCCCTACTGCCCCCAGCCAACCGTGCACCCCAACCGCCGTGGCACAAGAAGGCGGTCAGAACCATTGGAAGTAGAGAGTAATCCTCTCTTCCAGCGTTCAGCACCATTTATAGGTCGCTTAATATGTAACATTGGAAAAATGCATTCAGTGAAAATCTTCGTAGGCAATCTTTCATTGAACGGAGCGCAGCTATCCTCAATTATTATTATTATTATTATTAAAATAAATTATATTTTTAATTTTTAAATTATTTTATATTTTTTTAAATGATCTTTGAACTACAAAATCATAATTTTCGATCTCTGATCTTTTCGAATCGTCTTAATATTGTCCTTCGATCGATTTTTGATGACTTTCTCTCATCGATTTTCGATATCTATGACAGTGGCATCCTCCGCCTCTCCTGCCACCCCCATCGAGATCCTGAACCTCATCCTCCAGCACTCCTCCCTGTCCTCCTCATCACCGCCCTCTCCATCAAGCCCTTCATCGGTCGGTGACGGTTCCTCCACTCCAAGCTCTCCCTCCTTCAGTCCTCCCTTGTCGACACTGCCAGCTCCCCCAATTGGCCGGCCAACCCCCTCTTCGTCGATCTCCTCCCGTCCTATTATCCACTCTCCACTCCCTCTCTGTCCGCTGCCTCGATCTCTCTCTCTCCACCGGCAAGCTCCACCTTTAGAGCGACCTTGACATCGTCGCCTTTGCCCTCTCACTCCACCTCCACGACCTCGACATCCACCTTCGCTCCGGCCTCCTTTACCACCTCCCCAGCACCGATGCAATCAACCTCCATCTCTCTGGCCCCTCTGCCTCCCACACCGATCTAATCCCGCACCGGCACCAGAAAAAGCCAAAAGAAAAGGGCTGAACACAAAAAAAAAAAAGGAGAGATTCTGGTCTCGAGTTTTCAATGAAGTCGGCGGTCGGCGACCATGCACATTGGCAAGGGAAGGAAGGGGAGAAAGAGAATCCGGGGCTTACCTCAAGCTCCGATAATGGCTGCAGCGAGAAATCGAGGTGGGCATGATGAAAGGCTTCTACAAAAAATTCGGTGATCGCCACCAATCAAATCTCGATTCTTTCACGAGGAAGAGAGGAAAGGGGGTGGGGATGCGGCACGAGCACGAGGGGAGGGGGTGGGGCATGAGTGCCGATTGGGGAGGGGGACCGAGGGTTGGGGGTGGGGGTGGGGGATGCAGCGAAGAGGGATAGCAGGGGGCGGAGACGGACACTGATGGTAGCGGAGAGGTTGGGGGGTTGTGTCAGAGAGGGGTGGCAGGGGGTGTCGGACGGCATGAGCACGGGGTGGGGGATTGCCTGGGGGGCTGCAATGGAGAAGGGCAGCAACATGATTGCGAGAGGGAAGGGGGCTGCCACAGGTTTTTTATTTTTTTTATTTCAAAAATATTTGCCATAGATTTTTTATTTTTTATTCTATATCAGCACCAGTGCCATATGTTCAAATGGATGGAGCCACGTAAGTATCGATAACTGCCACATAGGATTTTCGATATCAGAAAGATGCTGAAAATAGACGAAAGACAACATTAAAATGATTCAGAAAGTTCGGAGACTAAAGCTTCGATTTTTGTAGTTTAAGGATCATTTAAAAAAATCCAATATAGTTTAAGGACCAGAGATAATTTATCCTTATTTTTTTTTGAGTGAGCAATCAGAGGATGTTAAAAAAAGAGATTGTTACGATCAATCCCTGTAGGCGCCTGACTCCAATGGAGAGCTACCTGCAAAATAAGTTCACTGATCGAAATTTATCCGATGGGGATCCTCCGATACCTAAGTCAGCAGGAAGTGATGAATAGAAGATTGAGAATGAAATTTAATTTTGGCGCAGAAACTGTCCTTACCATTGTTGTTCCCTTACCTTCCATTTATAGATGATTCATATGCAGCGATTGAGCACATGGGATCCCGCTTATTACGGTACTAAAAGATAGTTAATTTCTATTATCAGACCATAATCATGGAGTTAATGGGCAGTTTATGTCCACTAACGGTTGTGGCATGCAGTCACACATTCTCCATGATTGTGGTATCGCGATTGTAGATTCCGATTTTATAACAAATCAGTGATTCTGATAAATCGATTGGCCATCGATTTCTCATATTTTATACCAAAGAGTCATCGATAGTACAATGTATTGAGTCGCTTGGATTGGTTGTTGCTTGGGAAGGTGATCGGGAGGTACCGATAGACAGTTGGCCATTTTTTATATTTTGTAACGCCGATAGAATGTCGGGATGATAAATCTTGTTGATGCTACAGTCAAATCGGTAACTCTCCTGACAATCTTATTTTGATGATTAATTGGACCTTTTAATCCGATATCCGATGTCGGCACAGAATCGAGAGCCAATTCCAAACCGGAGGTAGCAGATCCTAACAAAGTTTTTTGTGTTTGTTTTACTTTCGGCAATTCTTCCCTCAAGAGTAAGATCCACCGTATGCTTGTACTATAAGCAGATACATCCCTTCACTTGCATTTAGGATTCCAATTTCTCTAGCAGTAGTACATGGGAAAGCTGGCTTCCAGAGAATTCTCAGCTACACTACGGTAACTTGGAAAAACCACTGAAAAAAAAGGAGTCACTCGGCTATCTTGCACCATTACTGCGTTTCATAATGGGAGATGAGTCACGATGCCAATTCAAAAGGAGCAATGGAATACGTGGAATGGCTTTTTCGGGCTTTGCTTTCTTGTAATGTGCTCTCTTTCCCATCTCTTTTCTTAAGTTTCCACCGTGGAAATTAGCAAGTGTCAAAAGGCCACTGTTGTCGTTGTTTGTTTTTTAATTTAAATTTTAGCTCTACTTTTGAGTAAATGGCCTAAACGGAAAGGTACGAGGATTGCACATGATAATTTTTGTGTTACTGTATTTATTGTTGTGAACCTCTCACGAGATAGTTGATCGAAAATCGAGGTGTTATGTCTAATTATTAGATGGAAAAAAATTTGTAAGACCAAATTTGTTTGTCGAAAGTTGTTCAGCAAGAAATTCTCTGATGTTTAAATCAGTCGGAGATAAAAAATGGCCGAAAAAAATAAAATGCAAGAGCTAAGAATTAAGCCAAGAAAAAAAAATTTCAGATTCTCTCGCTTACCTTCTTTTAAGTAGAGTGGAGAATGTCGTTACTGCGTAACTCCTGTCTCTTAGAACTTGAGACGTAGGAGTTATTGCATTTAGTGAACGGTTATCCCATTAACCATCGTTAAAATCAAATAATGGGTTATTAGTGAATGATTATTACGTCTCATAATTTCATGATCATGGATAATTAACATCCACATCGAATAACTGTCGTTTGATCTTTATTCTTTTAGAATCAAGATAGTCGATAAAATATTGAAAAAATTATCAGTGGAGTATCGCTGATAATATGTTGAACTTAGTCGGCCAAAGTCTAAATTAGTTTTAGTCGATTGAGTGTCGAATTAATCTTCTTAGCCGATTGTTCGTTTGGTCGGTTGTAAGTCCAAGATTTACCCCAATAATATACATACTTGGATGTAATTTTTATTTTTTATTCATATTTTTGATTTTAATTTTAAGTTCTTTAATAAATGGGAGAAGCAGTCACCACACATCACAAATTTTGGATAGGTGTACTCTTGGCCCAGCCACTTGCCTTTGCTTTTGTCCCCTGGTTCCTTTGGCATAGCCGTCTTGACCATCACTGAAAAATTAGGTTGTATATTGAATAGTGACACTCACCTTTTCATTATCTATCCGTTACAATAATTTTTTTATGTATGAAGCGTCCATTCATTGCTCATGATCTCATGGACACGTAAGCCGATCAATATCAGCAGACTTGGGGCCCAAGCTTCTCTGCTACCATCAACCTTGAGCCTCAAGCAACGAAGGTGCGGGAAATCAATTTTGAGACAGGCTGTCTGATTTATGCTACGTGGAAGTTGCATGCGCCAATGAGGTCAGACACGTGAAAGACGAGACCGTGACAGAATTTAATTTAATGGAAAGGCATTAACGTCAAAGAGTCATGCTATAAGGTTGGTGTGGAATATGGCTAGCATATGGCTACCAGGCAATTTTCACTATAATTTATAATTATAATTTATTTTTTTATCACATAGGATATTTTTAAAAAAATTAAATTATATAATTTATCGATCGTAGCAGATAATATCTCGTATATCAATCTATAAATTTTTTATCCCGATAATGGTGCACCAAATAGGAGACTATCTTTATAATTGTGAGGTTTTTCGTATCTATACATTAGTCTGTGATAAAAATAATGAGGAGAACACATCTCTTTCGTACATAGATTTTTTTTTTATCGAATGATTGTGATAAAAATAAAGAAGATAATACCTTGCATCTGTACACAGATTTTTTTTGATTAAGAGATTATGTTATAATATAGAAAGAAAGACATCATTAGTCTTATATTGATTGTTATTTAAGAATATTTTGATTTATATAGAAAAAATTATTTTTTTCATATGAGATATTTTTTAGATCGTAATTCAAAAAAATAAAATTATGATGTCAATAAATTAGAGTGAATAATATCTTATATATCGAGTCATGAATCTTTAGCCCCTATAGCTATAATTTAAAAATTAATGGTCACCTTGATCTTTGCAAAAGTATTTAATGAACCATGGTTCCACACGAAGGATTTAAAAGCGAGGTTTTCTGCCCTTCGAGAAGAAAAAAAGAAATAAAAAAATTTATCTGACATCAAACCTATATAACACTGAAAGGTGACAAGCATAATCAAATATTTGGACCAATCTCAGACTTTTATTTTTCCTTGCATAGAAACATTTAATCTTATTACGGATAAGGGCTCAGCCCATTATGTAAGATATTGTCCGCTCTGATCTATGGGTGTCACGATTTTGTCTTTTAAAAGATGCCTCACGTAAGAAGAATTTTTTCTTCTTTATAAATGCGAGTTTTCTTTGACTCACAACCGATATGGAACTATTGATACCATCCATATTATTAAAATCACAATAGAGTCTATTGCAGATAAGGGCTCAATCCGTTACGTGAGGTATTGTCCGTTCTGGCCCATGAGTCTCACGATTTTGCCTTTTAAAGACTCGATTCGTCACGTGAGATATTGTCCATTCTGACCTCACGATTTTGTCTTTTAAAAGGTGCCTCACGTGGGAAGAATTATTGAAACTTTTCTTCCTTATAAGTGCGAATCCCCCTTGACTCACAATCGATGTGGAACTATTTGTTCTCTCCACATTATTAAAACCACAACAGAGCCCTCCAGTCAAGGAAGATTCTGATGTGTACAGTCTGAAGAGCTCCACAGTCAGTCGAGGTAGTTCTTCTTGACTCATAATTGATATGGGACTATTGGTGCCATCTACATTATTAGAATCACAACAGAGCCTCCAAGTCAAAGGAGACTCCGATGTGTATAGTCCGAAGAACCTCACAGTCAGTCGAAGCGGATCTCAGCCTCAGAGAATCGAGACAGATCTTGACTCTTATCTGGGATGTCATTATTACAGATAAGGGCTCGGTCCATCACGTAAGGTATTGTCCGTTCTGATCTATGGATCTCACGGTTTTATCTTTTAAAAAGTGTCTTACGTAAAATTTTTTTTTTCTCATAAATATAAATTTTTTTTGACTCATAATCGATATGAAATTATTAATATTTTTTATATTATTAGAATCATAATAAATCTAAAATGCATGGGTCCTGAAACATGTCACGTATACGATCATTTGGATATATAATCGACCGCTCACCTAAATCAATGGATTTTCTAATCCAAAAGCGTCTTCCGAATGGACACTTTCATGTGTTGATCATGAAAGCAAAGCTTACCACTTACCCTATTTCAGAAAGTGTACAATTGGAGGTGACGCATTCCATGATCTGGCGTCCTTTTTCTTTTATTATTCTTACCCGTGATTTTGCTCGTTCCAAGTAAGGAGTCAAAGCATAATCATGAGCAACACTCTTCCCACGTGGTTAACAAAATGTTTCGAGAAACTAATTGAAGAATAGTGATCCCCACGTATTTTTATAAAATGTTTGAAAAAAAAAGTTCCATCGTTGGTGTGTGCACCAATTTGATCAACAAAGCTTCCTCTCCATGGGAACAGACTAAAATTTATTGTTGGCAATGTGCTAAAGATGCTCCCTTGGAAGGATGTGTGGGTACATGACACTCCTTTTGCAGCTTTTTTTCCTGATCTCTTTTAAGCTTGTCGGTATTTTTTTTTTACTAAAAAAAAAAAGTTGGAAGAGATCGTTCCGGCATATCTACCTCTCTAGAACTTGATCATAAGATCCTAATCTTTATTGTAAAATATTCGATGCGGAATCGAATTTGAATGAATAGACGGCTTCCTCCTCATCATTTAGATAAATCCAACGAACGAGTACATCACTTCAGTATCATCGAGAACCAACACATCAGATGTCATTTTTAGACACTATATTCGGACCATCATATTTTTCTCAAGATCTAATTCTCGAACTATCGCTATGTTTTTCCCAAGATCTAATTCTTGAAACCCCAAGAGTCCCTTCCTCCTTGTTTGTACAAGCCCAATCCAAAATGATTCAACTCCACAAAATTCATTTTTAATTTCCAGATTAGCAATCATACTGACAATATTCAATGCAAGCGCAGAATTGTGCCAGTAATTTCTCTACATCCTCTCTTTATAAATTCACCAATTTAAGAGGTGTTGAATGGGATCTTACAAGTTCCCTTTGGAAAATCAATGCTCCTGCCAAGATTAAATGTCGTCTCTCGCTCTATCTTCTTAGTAAGCGAGAAATTTTGCTCAAGAAGTTGGGCATTGATCTAGGTGATTGTTGCCCATGTGATAGTCCCATGGAATCCATCAATCATAACCTTTTATATTTGCCCTTTTGCTGTCTATCATTGGTATATCTTTTGCTCTTATCTTTCTATCCCCACACCGGATTGCAACGTCAAAGGATCTTTGCTCTTCATGAAGATATATTTTATTTTCATGATGCTTATTGTTGCTATTGTTTGGAGTTGTTGGCAGGAACGGAATGCTCGCATTTTCTTAAACAAAGCCTCTTGTCCTCAGTCTATTGTCCTTAAGATTATCCAGCCAGTCTCTGCTCCGTGGTCAAAAGGACTTATTGGGCTTCTGTAAACTCTAGGAGAAGATTAAAAGGTTGGCTGCACCAGCTTGACTAGTGGCTACTTCATAATTGTACTAGCTGAACTCTACCCTGTTCCTGGTTTCTTTCGAATAGTTGATGTTGCTGGCTTTAGGTTGTTATGATATGGCCTCATCAATTCTACCTCTCTTCCCTCTTCCGGAACTACTTGCAGGTGTTTTGTGGAGGCAATGATGGAGAATTTATAGCAGTGTGAGCATTTACCGACCATCTCTACGCTATTTTCTGAACTCTACCTTGCACTTCTGAGTCTCCAGCCACTTTTCTTTTGATGAAAGAACTTCTTGGTTTTCAGGCCGCTGCTTTATTGCTGCTCTACTGTGAGGCTGTGATAATTGGAAGGCTACTTCTTGTGCATCACTTTTGAGATTTTTGTGCTATTACCTTTGATCTTTATCTCTGCTAGAGACTATGATGGAGAATTCCGTAGCCCTGTGATCATCCATAAGATCTTTTTACTTCATTCTAATTGCACCCAGCTGTTTTTCTTCCAAGCCTCTTTTCTATTTGTAACCTACGAAGAAATGTTATTCATTTTAAAATCTCTTGCAAGCTATAGTTTCAGTTTATCTTATAATTCTATATATTCTGGTAATTTCTAGTTCTCTTCCATGTTGTAACTTGTGTTAGTTGTACTCTTTTCTCTTCTTTTGTTTCTGAATAAAATTTGTTGATTGATGGGAATTGCACCCATTAATCTCCTTACTCTTCTTTTTTTTTTTTCTTTTACATATAATTATATAATTATGATCATTCTGGTAAAAGCACTTTAGTTCGAGGTTTAGATCAATCAAAAATATAGTTTAATATATTTGAGGGCACGGGAAACCTTAAATACATCAGATTTCTGTTACCAAGAAATATATACCTGCAAAGCTCAGTCTTGTTACATCTGTAGTGTGTTGCAGTTTGAATGCAAATAATTGTGAATTTGAACTAAATGCACCGTAAGATTAATTATATTCTCTTAGTGTTTTAAGCACCACAAAATTAATTTGTGAATTTCGGTAAGTGCACCGTAAGAATTTGCACTCATCCTAAATCCGATCTATATACATAACTCTTCACAAATCTCTTTCTTGAGTTGCAAAAAATAAAAATAAAAATAAAAATAAAAAAAAATAAAAACTTTTTATAGCTATATTTGATCTGACTGTTAAACCGGTCCCATCTAATTCTATCCACTCTATCCTCCCCCATCTCGAGGCAAATATGGAGCGGATATAAATAACATCCTACACAATCCATACATAAACCATTGCTATCCTTAGCTCCAACCGGACGTGTATCCACCCATCCCACCTAAATCAAAGTGTACACTTCTAGACAGACCGAGTTAAAGCCCAAGGATTCAGGACCTGGCTAATAAGGATCAAATAGAGGACTAACACCACTTGGAATTCAACCTCCAATCTCTCATTCATAGACAATAACAACATGCACACTTTTGATAATATTTGTCACATGTAGATCCTTCTAAATTGGAGTTCAATTTTAGTTAAAAAACTAGCTTAGAACCCCATGCGGTGCACGATATATAATTATTTTTTGAAATGATATTTTATAATTTAAAATTTTAATATAATATAAAAAACATCATAGATAGTATCAAATATTCTAAATAAAAATATAAAATCAGATTATTTAAATAACATAATAATAAAAAGTAACATAGTTATTTCTATCTTTTACTGATAGAAAAATCATTTCTTGAATCAATATTTTCAGTATCAGTTATTTTGGAATCATCATTAAGCAGAGAACGACCACCTATTTACATCCCACGTACATTTCTTTGCTTCATAGTCGTATCAATAATAGAAATTTCATCCTCATTTACTTCAATATGCAAAAAAAAAATTTAATTATTAATTATTAAAAATAAAATATATAAATATAATCATTTATATGTAAAAAAATAGAAAT
This sequence comes from Elaeis guineensis, assembly GCF_000442705.2. Classification (NCBI taxonomy): domain Eukaryota; kingdom Viridiplantae; phylum Streptophyta; class Magnoliopsida; order Arecales; family Arecaceae; genus Elaeis; species Elaeis guineensis. The sequence continues at coordinate 62,925,233 of NC_026006.2, read as the reverse complement.
ACATCACTCATACTAGATTTTTCTTGATTTTTCTTGCCTTCTGATTCGTTGCATGCATGATCCGAAATTATTTTAAGAACAATAAAGCTTAGTCTTCTTTCTTTAAGATTATATTCATTAACAAATGATACAAATCCGGTAAAATCTTCCACATGAAATTGTAATCTGTATCTAAAAAGCAGGAAAGAATAGAACCAAATTAAAATTTATTATAACTAACAAATAAAAAATTATTATGAATATGAGTAAGAAATATGATATTAAAATATCTAATATATAATTTTTTTATGATCTAAAATATATATTTATATTTTATCAATAAATTTATAGTACCAAATATGAAACAAATCTTGGTATTGGATATTTAAGCTCTATATCACATTGATCGTACTAGAATCTAATCTTAGTGCATCTTACTTTTTCTGATAAATTTGACAAGTTGTATAGCACCGTTCATATCTTATTTTGATATCATTAATTAAACCTAAATCTCATAATTAAAATAATATTTATTTTTACTTATCTTATGAAGATCCGACTTTAGAGAGATTGAAGGAAAAAATCCAATGCGAGTGACGATGAAGAGAAAGAAAGAGACAGTGGAAGGTGGCAACTATGAGAGTGGGGAGGAGATGGGCATCCACGAAGGCTTGGAAAGATTCGAAAGACTCACAACTCCACATAAAATAATATTACATTTCATCAAGTGAATGTGTTGTTGAATAGTCCAAAATAAAAAATCCTTATAATTTAGGATTCTCACTAAAAAAATATTTTTATAACAAAGCACAAATTATGACTAAATTCATCTTTTTGAATTCAATTTCTATTTTTTTTCTTAAATATCAAATTAAATATTATAATAATTTATAATCCTTCGATAGTAGAACATTTTCAGCACTCATTATGACACCATATTCTATTTTTTAAATTTTATTTTTGTAAATAATATTTTTTTGAATTCAAAAGTCATATTTTAAGTAAATTCTCCAATCCTATTCCAACATTACCATTTAATTTACTGCAAAATATGATTAAAGAAGGGATAAAGTTTCAAAAAAAAAAGAAGATAAAAAAATCCCACCATACTTATAAAATTACAATAAAATTACTTTAAAAAAAATTAAGTATTAGATATTGAATTAGATAGTTTAGATTATTATAATAATTTGTAATCTATCGATAGTAAAATATTTTCAGCACTCATTATGACACCACATCTCATTTTCTTAAATTTTATTTTTTATAAACAATATTTTTTTGAATTCAAAAATCATATTTTTCTTTTATATATATATATATGGACAGTTGTCAATATATAATAAAAAATTAAATCGGCTAATCATCTTTCACGGGAGGTCCAGGAGTCGATATATAATTAAAATTTCATAAATACTTTCAAATAATTTTTTTCTCGCGGTCTATCACTACACTAGCATTGTATTTTCTAAAAAAAGACTATTAGACTTTCCTATCTCCCGAGCTCAATTCTTTCTTCCCCATCTTCTTCTTCTGGGATCCATGGACGCCACCGACTCTCATGCTCCACTTCACCGTTGCAGCCTTCATTCTTGACGTTATCCAATGCCTTCTTTCCTTCCAAAATGACCTCAATTGATCTATCTACTGCATTTGACCTGAGCTCCTCGAACTATCCTCGTTCTCTACTTTCGCGATAGTTGCTCCCGAGTCTCAATTAGGTGAGAGGTGTGAAACAAATGAACCCGAATAGAGAAGCTTAATCAATGGTGTTTTCTCAATGGAGATGCATCCACGATGCGGGCGAAATGACACCATCTGGGATGGAGAGAGCCACTGTGAATAATGTTTAAGAGCAGACGAGCGGGAAGATTTAGACGGGGTTTGAGAGTGGGCGAGCAGAGATGTTTAGGCGAAGCGCATGAACAGAAAAGGTTAGGCATCCATGTGGCTCCCTTCTCTTTCTCTAAAAATCTAAGTGTCAAATAGAGATGTCTCCATTGAGACACTTTCATTTTAATATATATATATATATATATATATATATATATATATATATATATATATATATTAGATTAGATTTGTCCATGCGTTATAATAGTCATGATTGCATGAATCCAATAATACATATACGGTGAAAACTATCCAATCCTCGCATGAAATTTTCCAGTTCAATATTATATACTCGTGAAAACAATGGAAGTCACGTCATACTCTCTTCAGTTCAATCTCAAATTTTAGAAGTCCAAATTCTAATACAGGAGGTTTTACATTGGGTGGGTGCTGTCAAAGCAGCAGATGCGTAGGCTTTGGCATAAAAAGTGGGTCTCTGGCTACCTCCACACAAAATTGATTGCGCTATTATCCAGTTATTAGAAATCTCCACAACTATTATAGAGACCCCATTTCCTCATGATGATTTGGGATGATGGACAACATTACTATTAAGAAGTGAGTTTGTGATACTATGACACAAGGTGTTATTTTAGCTCCTCTTACAACCACAAACTATTGGGAGAATGGTCTGCTTTTTTTTAATAATAAAAAATAAAACAAATAAAAAAATAATAAAAAAAAGAACATTCAAGTACCATACTGAGATCACAATTCTAGGATGCACTAGGTCTCCTTTGCATCTTTGAACGCTAATGTTTGGTGCGAAGCAGGAAGAATAATGTTTGCTTGGTTCGGGAAACAATGTTTCATAAACTTTTGGGGGTGAAAGAAAAGAATAGACGGCTAGAACCTTATAGAAAGAGTAGAAGTTCATGTATTGGTGCAATGGGTAGCAAATAACAACAATATGATCTTCATACGGAGCAATTTTTTTTTTAAGATGATTCTGTCACTGTCGTTACCTGACTTCAAAGAGATGCTATGCAGCCCGAAGATCATCTTCTTATCCGGGATGTCTGGATCTTTCTTCGTCATGTTACTGCAGTCAGAATCCAACATATTTATTGAGAGGTTAATACTGTAACAAACTGAATGGCAGCTTTTATTACTGACCACTCTGATGACTAAATCCAGAAATATGAAGGGAACTGTCTGCTGGACTTATAGTATTTTTTGTATCTTGATCTTTTAGGCTGCTCTCGCACCAAACTGGTATGATCGTTCGTTTGTACTAAGAAAAAAAATAACAACAACGTGATGTACAAGAAAAAAAAAAAATACCGTCACAAACTCTCCAATAAGATATCATAAATTTCATAAACTAGGAAAGAATAATGAATAATATACTTATTTACATATATTTTTAGAAATCATCCATCCACTAAACGTGATACCCTTAGCATAGCTTAGAGGCGGTATTTATTTGGCATTTCATGAAACCAAACATCCTCAGGGTTGTGATGACCATTTGTTCATGCAAGTATGAAATCTTGCGATAAAAAAAATATATGAAAAATGCTATGATACATCAATCGTATTTTTCCCTCATCACACTATGCGGTCCACATTATATGGTACCTAGTGATATAGATGCAATCAAGTCATGAAAAATTATTAATTAAAATTATTTTATCATATGTATCTTGTACCATATAATAAAAAATTATTCTATCAATAAAAAAAAATCAACTTTTTCATTCAATGTAACAAAAGTTGCCAGCTAATTGTTAAAGTAAATTTTTTGTCCTTCAAAACTATCAAATCAAGCTTAGATGACACTATCATTTTTTCAATAATAAATGGTGTGGTAATTTTTTTTATCGGATGATTGCAAGATGCATAAAATGATTCTAACCGACAATTTCTCTCGAGTCACAGGCTGGCTAAAAATCTTTCACGTAGAAAATGGATCGGGTCGCATCCAATCTCTCATTTCTACCATGTTTTCCCAGACAAAACTAGGAAGATCACGGGAATCACAGATCAGATGGATCCACTGAATGAACGGCTTGGATTGTACGAACAAACAATAACTTTGTGAGGGGCTGCCATTATCACCGCAGTCTCCAGTCCCCGTGTCTCCCAGCCCTTTGACAAAGAGCCGTTACATGGATGGATTTTAAAGCGGAAATGTCACACGTCTCTCGGTGATCCGGAGCCGAATCGCACCTCAAGAACTCGTCATTCTTCCTCCGATCCGATCTCCGCCTGATAGATCCCATCCTCGAGCTTGGTTTTAGGGTTAGATTTCGTCAAGAATTGCAATTAATTGGCGAATTTGTGAATCTTTCTGGTTCCGTGGATTGTTGATCTCTAAGCTCGGGTATGTTCTTCAAGCTTTAGATCTCGGAATCGTAGGGTTTCTTTCTTCGTGGCATTTAGGTATTCTTGATCTCTGATCTGCTGTTCAATCCATTCATTCTTTTGTTCTTTTCCGGGTTTTTCTCGGATTTGCGTGAATTAGTCATTACGTTGTCAGATCGATGCGGTGCATTTGTGAATTTGTGATCTGCCATGATATTCGTGTCTGGAGGATTGAGTATTTGGGACTAGTATTACCTTTCTTCGAAACAAATTGGTTTCTTGATTGTGATTTCTTGATTTGTCTGAGAATTAATCTTGTTTCTGTCAATAAATTGGAATCCTGATGGAATACCACCATTTTGCTTTATGTTCCTGTGGAAATTTGAATACCATTTCCTCTAATATATACAAAACATGAGCTTCTTGTTAAGGAATTTAATTTTTTTGATCGCTTAAATAGTAACATACGGACCATAACTATCTGACATGCCTTCTAATGACCGCAGCAAGAGACAAGAACGGGTGCTAAAGCAAGAGGTTGGATTAGTTTTGTTGAATTATTGTCCAGCTGAAATATGGATGGAAGGAAGAAGAAAAACAGGAAAAAGAAAGGTGGTCAGAGTAAAGTTGCAGAAGATGCTAATATCAATGCCGCAGAAGTGACCATGCAAGAGCTGAACCATATTTCAGCCACTGAGCAGAATCACAATGTACATAGTTCTGGCAATGCAGATGTTCAAAGTGTTGGGGTGTCGGAATCTGACATAGAGCTGGAGAAGCATAAGATCTACGAAGAAAAATGTGTAAGTGCATCTTATATATAGACAAGACGCCTCTAAGTTCAGTGGAATGGATAATGCACCAACTAGAAATTTCTAGTATTGGCTGAGTATTGCAATGCAAATAATTGATACTTCTTGGTGCTTTTATTTATTTCTCGAACACATTTAGGCCCTGCTTGGATGCAGGTTTCTAAACCTGCTTGATATTTCTCACACATGGGAGTTGCCAATAAGAGAAGGCAAAGGAAATGAACTGGTGGGAAGGGTAACTCATGGTTGTTGATCCCCTAATTCATGTATGCTCAAAAGCACGAATTTTTAAAGGTGACTTTTAGTATCTTAAGATCATGTAATCACAGCCTCCTCTGGATCCTTCTGACTTGCAATTTTCCAACTTCCTCTGTTCAAATCCCACGGCACTCAGGCATCAAAATCAGTCCTTAAGAAACCAATAATATTGATATCTAGTTTATGCTTTTTATTGATAACCACTATTTGGAATGAACTGTTAATGGAAAAGACTATATTCAAAATACTAGATTATTGGCAGAACTCAAATTTCTAAAATTCTTCAATAAGCTTACTCACTTTATGTTCCATAAACTCATAATTAGTTAATAGTTTTATTCAGATTGTCCTTTTCGACAAATTTCTTTTGAGTGTCCATAGTTGGAATGCCGTACCAGGCCGAACCGTCCGGTACAGGACGTGCCGAACCGTCCCGGTGGGGAACTAGATGGTTCCGGCATGCAAAACGGCACATGCCGGTGCCGGAGAAGAAAAAGAGAGAAAGAGAGAGAAATAGAGAGAGAAATAGAGGGAGGAAGAAAAGGAGGGAGGGGAATCCGCCGGAGGGGCCGCCGGTCGCCCCTGTTCCCCGCGCGGAGCCACGGGAGCCCTTTTCGCCGTCCGACGGCCACGGCTGCCCTCCAACGGATTCTCCTCCCCCCTCTCTCTCTATTTCTCTCTCTTTCTCTCTTTTTCTTATCTGGTTCGTCCGTGTTTTCCTTCGTCGGTTCACCTCGGTTTGGAATTGAACGGAGGCGTGCCGTACCATACCGCCGGCTGGCCGAACTCCATACAGTTACAAACTAAGCCATTGCCTAGTGGTCGCAACCGTCCTATCAATTGAGGAGCTTGTGTTCAGATTTTGGCAGGTGTTACACCAAGTATTTGACCTAGTACCATAGTGGCCCTCTCATCATTGTTTTTTTTTTTTTTAACATTAAAAAAAAGTGCAAACATTATTCAGTATTCAACATTCAAATACCAAGTATTTTTTTTCCAGCATGTGTTTTATGCATGCTCATGACAAGGTGAAAGATGGCATGGATCATTACCATGACCATTAATCATTTTCCCTAGTAATTCAGGTTAGATTTATAATCTTTGGTGCACCAATAATTCCTATTAACTATCAAGGTCATCTTAATTCTCTGCACCCCCCCCTCCCCCCACCCCCCACAATCTCCCCTCCAAAAAAAAAAAAAAAGGGTTTTCTGGTTTAACTGAAGTTTTTCCAAATCCTTTCTCACGGTACCAGCCTTGTTAGCTTGAATTCCTTATACCCCTTTCTGGAACCTTAAACTAAAGTACGAACACCTCTCTATACCGACATCTCCTCAAATCTTACCATAAGTGTTTGTACTATCTCCATCACTTTGTCCGCAACTGGTACAAACTCCTATGCCTCTTCTAGTATGTTCATCCTTCACCTTACCCTTCCTACTTTACATCCATCTCCTCTATTATAGAAAGATGATGTTGGCAGGTTAAATAACATGTTCTTACTCTGGATGTTACACGTTCTGAATATCTGAGGATTCATTAGGGGTTTCATCATACTTCAAATTTTAATCAGTGGTTTAGGGATATTGACATCTATATACATTTATTTTACCTAAAAAGAACATCATCTATATAAGAAGCTTAGGAAGGCGGTATTATGAAAAATATCTTTTCATGTTGAATATTCATCAAGTCTTGAGGGTCTTGTTGTGTCAAGTTTGTAAGCAAGAATGTGCATGTGTTTTGAAGTTCTGGATATATTCTTTGAGGATATTTCCTTTTGATTTCAAATAACTCTAGCTTGACATGGTAGTGCTATTTTCCCTTTTTTCATATCCTAATACATACATCCTTTTATATTTTGTTTTCTTGAAATGTGTGCCTTACAGGTCAAGCTCCAGGAAGAAATCAGACAATTAGAAGATGAGAAGAATTCTGGGCTTCAAACACAGGTACCTTGCATGTGTTTGTGCTTCATTTGTGCTCAAAACAATGATAATCAACTATCTTGCGAAAAAAGTAGAGTGAACGAGCATATCATATTATGTATGGTTAAATCTAGACAAGCTTTTTGTTTTTCTTTTATGGTGCACCCCGGCTTCCTCCCTCTTTTCTCACTTTTCCTACCCTTGCTCCCTTCCTGGTTTCCCACTTTCCCCACCATAATGTAATAAAAGTTTGCTGAGTGTACCGAGCTAGGAATTTTGGGCGTACCAAACTAGACCAGCCAGGAACCAAGATGGTTTGGCTGCCTAATTTGGTCCCAGCACAAAACAAGCATGAACTGTGTTGAACTGTTTAGTTCTACTCGGTTAGGGGTTTTGGGTAGTTCCGGAGCTCAAATGGGTTCAATTTTTTGTAATCCTCTCCTCCCCTCTCTCTCGATCCCCCCCATGTCCCTCCCTCTCCCTCTCAGTGGTTCCAGTATGCCTTGGGTCAATATAGTATGGTATTGTACTATACCAAGTTACCAACTATTAGCTTGGTGGTACGATCCTTGGTGCCAGTTTGGTAAACCTTGTATAATAATATAAAACCTGATTATTTATTTATTTATTTATTTTGGGGGTGTGGGGACAATTCTTACAAGAAAAGAAGGATAATATGTTCCTTCCATTGATGTTTAGAGTTAGGAGACTAGACTTACTTAATACATGTCCATACATACTTTCTTACATGAATATTAGTATGCTTTAATGTTGTCATTATATTAATAGAATTTTTGGCTATAACACTGGCACTGAGGCGTTTGACGCATATACTTGCAAAATTTTACATTGCAGGTCACCTTAGAAGAGAAAATTAAAGCTTTACAAAATGAAGTAGACTCTTGTTCTCAAAAGGAGGTAAATTGCTATGACATTTATCTTGTTCCTTTTTTTTTTTTAATTTTTAATTTTGAGAAGCATGTAGCTTGATTGGAAAAAAAAAGAAAGAAGCATTCAATATGGAGAACTCAAGACTTCATTCATACTTTTTTCTCTCCTTTTGTTTCCTTTTATGTGTGCTTGTGCATTTATATGATTTCTTTTGCAACCAAATTAATTGCAGTAAGAAATTTGTTTCCATTACAGGTCAACTTGGAAGAGAAAATTAAAGTTTTGCAAAATGAAGTAGACTCTTGTTCTCAGAAGGAGGTAATTGCTATGACATTTGTCTTGTATTTTTATAATTTTTATTTGAGAAGAATGTAGCTTGACTGGAAAAAAAGAAGCAGCATTGAATATGGAGAACTCCAGACTTCATTCATACTTTTTTCTTTATCCTTTTTTTTCCTTTTATGTGTGCTTGTGCATTTTTATGATTTCTTTTGCAAGCAAATTAATTGCTGTCAGGAATTTGTTTACTCACTACCCCTCCCCGCCTCTCTCTCAATGCAGGCTAGCTTAGAGGCAAAACTCAATGATTTACAGATTGGAAATGATTCAATTATACAGAAGGAGGTAATTGTTTGCGTGATCATTATTAACCATTTATTTATCTAAATATGGTGAATTGAATGGAGAGCAAATTATCTTGAGGTTGAGGGAAGAACCTATTATGTACATAGCTTCCAGATGCTTGTATCTATTGAAATTGTGTTTATATATAGATCAGTCATAAGCTGGGGCAGGAGGGGAAAATTGCTGATCAGAAAAATGAAGTGAACACACTCTGGAATCATCTATTTGATGATGAATACAATTTATCATATGTGCATTCTTTTTTCCACTAGCAAACTCATAGGTTGTAGCATGATACGCAAATTTATTTTTCAATACAATATTAAGTAAAAGTATGCTTATGGACATTGTAAATCATGGCAGCAATAGGATATGCTCAATAATAAAGGTGGTTTGGAAAGCTCTTTTTACAATTTATTTTTCTATTGCTGAAGTGAATCTAATGCTCAAGTTCTAGAAGCTAAACCAATGAGATAAGAGCCAGTTAGGAGATAAAAATCAGCAAACATGGTGAAAAAAAATGTCTTGGAACATAAAGAGTACTTATTTTAGTCATGTTGTTGCATAAACATATTAATGAAAATACCCAAGATCTGTTGAGTCATTGTCTTGTTTTAAGAAATAAAGCATGCCATTGAGCCTTTCAGTACTACACACTTCATAAAAAAGATTAACATGTAAAACAAAGATCTATGATCTATCGGAATAACAATTGTTAGTTTCTGTGTATATATGATTAGCTTTTGTGTTTATGTGGAATCATGCGTTCTCGTCTGTACAGGAAATTTTTTCTTCCAAAGGTGTTATGCTAATTCCATTTTTGAACAGGTCATCTTAGACGACAGAGTCAAGGATATAGAGGGCATCAAAGATATCTGGGTATTAAGGGAGGTAATTATTTGGATTTAACATGTCCTGCATATGTATTGTTTCCCTAGTTTATATTGGACATTATCAAGTTAAATATCTGAATTGGTAAGTTAATCAGCTACAGGGAGAGTTTCTTCCCTTTTTATTTTTGAAATTATGTTTTGCATTTTATTCTCTCAATAATTATGTTATGCATTCTTTTCTCTCAAAATTATGCATTTTTCATTATGGTAGTTCACTTTGGTACTTTGTATCCTGATTACTCCATCTCCCCCACTTACCCCTTTCACCCCCATCTTTGTCCTGCTTCATACTGCCTCACCCTTACATTTCCAGCTCTCTTGAGTCCACTTTTATTTGCCTTAACCTCCTGCTTGCTTGATTCTGCTTGCTAGACCCTCACTTCAACCACACTACTACCACCCCTTCTACCCACCATGGCCTCACCCTTCCCCACTCCCAAGCCTCAACATCCCACCCTCTCCACATAAATCCCCAAGAGTAAATGATAAGGACTGGTGGGACATGAGGTGGCTGAGGCCTGAACTGTTGCAAAGAGGAAAATTGCAGCAGCTTCCTTCCATATCTGGTTCAGATATGTGAAAACAGCAATACAATGCTTGATTTGCAGAGCTCTATGACAGTTGGCTACAAAAATAAATTTAGAGGGCAGAGAAGAGAGGATAGAAAGGAATTGAAGGAGAAACTTTGCGAAAAATCTAAGGAAAGAACAAAGGAGCATGAGAAGAAGATGCACAGAGAAGGTAAAATACAAGAAAAAAAAAAAGAGAAGAAGAGAAGATATTTAGAGGAACAACACTAGAAGAAAAATAGAGAAGTGGAAATAAAATTACTAATGTAGAAGAAATTGGGAATGGGAGAAGATGAGAACAGGGAGAGCAGGTAATCCTGATTACCATCTAAATCTGATAGAGATGGAAGGTTCAGATTGAGGCTTCATTGTTTTATTTATTAGTGGACTTAACACCAAAGACAAAATAGAAAACAAACACCCGATTTTTGTGTATTTTCGGTCTGGTCATCCACCTGATGACTTTCCACTTTCAGTTTAAGGACTCCTAAAAGGAAACAAGCTAACTTCTAGGGGCACCTAATTCTTAGCTATCTGAGCATCCATTACATCTTCTATACAATCCCTAAAAATCTGAAAATGGAATCCAATTGCAATCTAAAAATAATGTAACTAAATATGAACCAAAGTACATCACTTCAGGCTCAAAAATTAAGACCTGTAAATGCCCTTTTGGTTGGCCTTAGCTGCACCAGAGCCTTTTTTTAAAAAAAAAATTAAAAAAAAAATCCATTAGGTCAACCAAACACAGAACAATAGAACTATTGGATATTTTGCTAATAGCGTTTCTTTTTTCTTTTTTTTTTTTGGGGTAAGGCTAATAGCGTTTCTTTTGGTTGTTATATTGTGCATTCCCAGTGTTCCTAAAATATCCTACCAAGCCAAACGGACCTTTAGTTGATAAACAACAATATAATCTGGCACTATTTATTTTCTTCAAGTGCATTTGCTTGTGCAGCAAGCATCTGTCCTCTCAGATCCTCTAGGAATTATGCTTGCATAGTTGCTTTAATAATTAGCTCAACCATACAGCATTTGGACATCTCCAACTCCTCATAACACATGCCAAGCTCTAGGGGACAATTTTTTCAAACATGCATCATGAATAAGTCATCCATACCACCACCATCACGACACCTTGTTTTTGGTCTTTCTCTAAAACCTTAGAGAGATGAGCAGCACTATGTCCAATAGGAGCCATAACTTTTAATTGATGGGTAAGTCGACAAAATCAAGGAAAGAAAAGATGGGTCTGTTGGGCACAACTCCAAAATACAGAGACACTAGGTATCTGATCATTGATTTGTTATAAGTAAGTCTATACTAAAATAAACTGGAATCCTTGATTTGTTATAATTGAGTCTATTCTAAATAAACTGCAATCCTTTTTATTTCATAAAACTTTGCAAGAGGTATTAAAAGTTGCCTAAATCCAATTTAATGTCTTGATTGCACGTGAAATTTAAGTTCTGTTAACATCTCAATCTAAATCTTGATTTCTTCAACACCCAACCTTATGGACCTTGGGAGGATTGATATCTGCATTAATTTCTTGAAGAGAGCTTGAATCCTTTATGGAATTATTTGTGCTTTCACCATGCCTTGGGCTATTAGAGCATAGGTAAGTGAAATCGTCTTGCAAACCTCTACAAGCAGTACCTAGTGGAAAAACTGACTGAACCTTTTCAGTTTTTGCCTTTGACTATCTTTGATGTCGTTTACTTCTGAACCCTTTATATTTGCATCCATAAAATGAACAAGAAAATTCAAGACTTATCTGCATGTGACATAGTCAAAAGTGAAGGGACAGAGGATATATCTATTTGGATTCTAAACTTCTCTTATACATCTTGTACATTGTTTTACCTGTATAATCCAATCTTACCCTAATAGAAAATAAATAAAGAGATACAGGTGTTCTCCTAAAATTGGAATTGAGAGTTGTCAAGAGCTAAGTCCACCTGCCTTATTGAGGTTGTATACCTTCCTGTTGTGATGATGTTGGTATCCCGTTTGCTAGTTATTCTTTATTGTTGATTCACTATCTTATCAAAATTGCACACATGTGGGAAATTGTTTCATATATATTATGTTATTGCACAGTTTTTTTTATTAGTTTTCATCTATAGAGCTCCAAAGTATCCCTATTTGTTATATTTTATGGTTTTGAATTGTTTTTGGGGCTGTCCAGACTTCAATCAGGGAAATGATCGCTAGACTGCAAGAAGCCAACATTGGTCTTCAAATGCAGGTACACTTCCACTATCTTGGTATCCTGTCCTCCAAGTTGGTTATATAATAAGATTTGCAATTGTCGAGCATTCTCCGCATTATCATATTTTTGCTGTCTCATGCACATGTATCATCTAGTTCGTTTTTCTTGAACTTTTTTTTTTAAAAAAAAATTCCTTGAATGGAAGTAATGGAGTGCAAGATAAATCTCTAGATGGAAGGCTATACATCTTTCTTTTGGGAAATAGCATGAAAGTCCAACAATGAAGTTTTGATATGTGCTCTTTTTCCATATTATGATACTTAGTTTGAAATACTCTTATGTATGGACACAAGCAAACACATTAGCAGAGATGAGGGGTTAGTGCCTTGTACTACTATCAATTCCATGGATAAGAGATTTTATTGAGGTATCATTATCTCTTTCCATGGAAATTTTGAGGATTTAAGCAATCTATTTTGTATTTTTTCTTTATCCTTGGGTCCTTGCAGTTTTGTTTCTTGATGACATTCTTCTATTCCCAAAAACACATAATCTCACCTGATCCAAAAATTGTCTTCACTACCCTTCATTCAGGGTGACCTCCATGAGGATTGGACCTGGTTGCTCTAATGAAGTGTGCACTTATTGATATCTGTTGGTGACTCTTAATCTCTTAGTAAGTCGGATTAGAGCTATAATTATTTAGGCTATTTGATTCTTTCGTTATTCCATTAACTCATGCCCTTGCTTGTAGAGCTCTCACAAGTCAGCCGACATTGGAAAGATATTATTCAAATAAGATGCATTTCAGGTGTGTTTGGTATTGCTTCTGTTTTACGAAAAGAGGATGGTAAACGGGAAACAGAAGCTAGAAGCTACATTTTCTACCTTGAAATGAAAGCACTTATTAGACTTCTTGTAGACACTTCTTAAATGATGTTACCAAACACTTTTCTGCAAAGTGTTCCTTTGATTTAAATGTCAAAAAGCACTTAAGCAATACCAAACATGCCCTTAGACTAGGAAATCCTCTGGTTCTGTCCAGGGACAAAGTTCCTTATAGGTACAAGCATGTTTGTACATATAAAACAATCATTAATGGCTTCTTAAACGGATGCAAGTTCTTGATAGTTTTCTCAAGACTTGTGCAAGAGCCTTGTGTTGACCACAAGAATTACATTTGTCTTGGTAAACTTTGCCTGATTTGGATATGCAGTTTTGCAAAATATCTATCTATGAATGTTTATATACAGACCTTTCGATCTCTACTACATTAAGAAAAATTTGTCAGTATTGCTTTGCAGTGCATGATTCCATTCATGTTCCATGCCCTGGTCTGCGAAGGCTGGTTCCTCTGCCATTACTTTTGATCATGCATTGACCTTATCATCTTTTTAAGGAACAAATGCTTCTACATAGGTCTACTTTTATGTTGATGACTTGCCTTGCATGGGTAATAATTTCATTTATATAAGCTTGGCAGTAAAGTATGTACCATTGCTACTTTGTGGGGCTTGGTGTTGCTTTTGTTCTTGCTAAAAGGAATGTTATTTTTGTCCCTCATGCTCATGTGACTAAAAGCTTCCCATAGTTTGATCAAGCTTAATCACCGGATTCCTTTGTTTATGGGGGTACCATCCTAATGCCACAATCCTTCTTGATGGTAGCTTCAACTTTTATGTCACGGCCCCTTCATATGCAGTTCCTCCTGCCTTGCTAAATTGGTGGTTTTCATGCAGATCATTGAATTACTTGTATGTTACAGTCAACATGAGATATTCACTAACCTTTGTTTTCATGGTTTCACATTTTAAAAGAAAAAACATATTTGCTGTATGACTGAGTTTAGCTGTCAAATCATGGCTTAAATTGATGCAATAGTTCTATCTCCTGGTTGGATGTAGGTTCACTATTCTATTTTTAGCACCAAAATATGGTGAGAACAGGAAGTTAGTTAAATCATTGAGAATTTAAGAGAAAGAAAACAGGGCCAAGCATCAGTTTGTATATTACCTTCTCACCAGGTTATCCATGTAACTTATCCTCCTGCCAGCTGGCGGATGTCTTCCTAAAATCTGATACTAACTACTCATTTTTTTCTAGTGAGCAAGCATGACTGTCCTTGATCTTGAGAGATTAAGCACTACTTAGTTTACACTTCTCTGCGTTATACTTGCATAGGTTGTAGGGGTAATTTTATTACTGTTACAGGAAGTTAGTTAAATCATTGAGAATTTAAGAGAGAAAACAGGGCCAAGCATCAGTTTGTATTACCTTCTCACCAGGTTATCCATGTAACTTATCCTCTTGCCAGCTGGCGGATGTCTTCCTAAAATCTGATACCACTACTCATTTTTTCTAGTGAGCAAGCATGACTGTCCTTGATCTTGAGAGATTAAGCACTACTTAGTTTACACTTCTCTGCATTATACTTGCATAGGTTGTAGGGGTAATTTTATTACTGTTACAGGAAGTTAGTTAAATCATTGAGAATTTAAGAGAAAGAAAACAGGGCCAAGCATCAGTTTGTATATTACCTTCTCACCAGGTTATCCATGTAACTTATCCTCTTGCCAGCTGGCGGATGTCTTCCTAAAATCTGATAATACTACTCATTTTTTCTAGTGAGCAAGCATGACTGTCCTTGATCTTGAGAGATTAAGCACTACTTAGTTTACACTTCTCTGCGTTATACTTGCATAGGTTGTAGGGGTAATTTTATTACTGTTATAGTCATTTTGCTATGATGCAATGGTTCAATCATAAACAGTCAGTATCCGTTGTGTTTTATATGATATTTATGCTTTCCATACTCATTTCCAGTATCAGTTTGCGAGTCTAAAGATTCATTCTGCAATAACTCTTTCTGTAGTTCTTCAAGCTAGAAATCACCTTATATTTCATTCATCTATTCTATAGTCGGATGCGGAATCTTTATCAGATGCTTTGTAGCATATGCCAAAACAATTTTCAAAATCATGAATCATCTTTTATGTAATCCATCCAAGCTTGTGTTAGCCAATCCACTGAATACAATAATGAAGTCTGGTCATATCTTATCAAATTGGTGGATTCAGAAGTAAATCTGGAGTGATAGAATAATTCCTGGGTTACAGCGTGTTGGTATGATAAAGTTTGCTCGATCTTGGCATATCTTGGTGGGTGTTTGATTAGTGCTTTAAGCCTTTAACATCCAACAAAAGTGTCTTGCCATGTGCATATGTCATGCATCGACCTAATAAGTTACTCAGCTACGTTGTTGTCTGTGTTTCTGATATGACTATTAAATAACAAAGCTTGTCAGGTAAAGGAGTTGGAAGAATCTAGAAGCAATATTCTTCAAGAAAACCAACGGTTAGTGGAAAGCATATCAGAATTGGAATTGCGGATACAACGCCTTGAAACAGAAGCTTCTGCCTGGGCAACTTCCAAAGTGATGACAAAGGTTAGTTTGCACCAGCTTTTCAATCGCAAATGCTCTTGAACTTTATTTTGTTCTTTGTATACTTCAACTTTGCCAAATCCATACGTGCTTGTCAAACTCAAAAGGAAGAGACTACTGTCATAAATTCCTATGCTGCAATTATTTTGCTAGTTGTTGCCATGAAAGTCTGGGCTTGCACTCTGTACAATAAAGTGATCCACCATTGACTGGTCTTTTTAAGCACACTGGCTAAAATAAGATCTTCGTAATTGAAAGGTCCCTCCAAATTTATATTTAACATATGTGGGCCTTCAAGTCTGAGTGTAGCTTGTTATGCTACATGGTAAAGTGCAAAGTGACAAGCAGTACCTTATTATGCTATATTGGCATTTGAAACATGAATTATATGAAATTTTGCATTCCAATTACTGAATGTGTTAACCCTTTCAAATTCTAATATTAATGTTCTGTAAATAAATCAGCCAATATATTGCTGTCTTGCAGAGTAATCAGCTTTCTAGAGAGGACTGAGGGTGAGGGAGACATGGAGAGGAGAGAGAGAGGGTGGCGGGTGGATTGGTTCTGAATGGTTGAGAGGGAAGGAGGGAGGAAACAAACTAGTTTGATAGGTCTGATCTTAGGACAGAAACTACATATTTCGGCAATGGTTTCTCATTCCAAATCTATTGGCATGAAATTTCTTCTTGCGATTACAAACCTCTAAATTATTGGTTGAAGATTATTATGAAAATTACTTTATGTGATTTTTTTTTCTTTCATTCTTTCTGATAATCAACTTTGTAAACTTTGACCTGTTTTCTCGAGAAACTATATCTGAAATCTGAGTTATAGTTCTTTCCTTTCTGGTAGGTTGAAAAATTGTCTAAAACAAGAGTTTTAATATTTCCAAAGAAGTTTGTAGCTTTTGACATCATAACTATAAATCATCAAATTGCCTTTTCTCTTTTCTTTTAAAAAAATAAAAAACAAAAGCTAAAGATGGCAACTAAGGCCATCAGAATTCTATCATATTGCCATGCTTAATTCTCAATTGATGTGGGAAAAAGATAACCCTCACTGTATGTGTTTTTGGTGGTTCTTGTACAGTACCTGCCAAACTTTAGTTTGCCTGGCATCTATATCTATGTTAGCAAACTTTATATGAAGATTATCCTCACCCAAAAAAAAAAAAGAAAAAAAGCTTATGAGGATTATCCCTGATTGGCTGGAATTGGGTTTTTAAATTTTTCTTGCCCCGAGGCTACCTCATTCCCAGTCCATCGTCCTCTTCTTTTAGCATTAAAGTAACAGAATATGTTGTGTTTGATGCAGTTCCATGAAGAGATAAAATCACTTGATCAGATAGAAGCAGCCCATGCATTAATTAAGAAGCCAGATTCTGGGAATGAAGGGCTTGCTGGAAAGGTAAAAGTTGCAGTTGCAGATTATTTTCTAATTGCTGCTTTCTTGATGTATATGAGTATATTCTAATTTTAACAATCATCATTTCTTTAAATATTTAGTATTTTTTCAAAGTTTGTTGGTAGAATAGTATTGGATCCTAAACTTGGGTAGTTGATCCTTTCTTTCTCAGCATCTGATTCTTTGCCAATATAGTGTGAAATATGAGGATTGAAGTAAGTTTTCCAATCAGCCATGGTTCACGAGCATGTATTAGATCCTTCAATATAATTTTTTCCACATAATTTTAACTATAGATTGTTCTCTTGATGTTGCACTTTGAACATGTAGTGATCAGAGAAGTAAATAATTTGTGCACCTCAAGGTGACATGATTGTCTGCGCAGGTGACCGAACATTACATGGAGCCAAATCAACATGCTGCTTCTGCTGAACATTCAAACCCGGAGCTTGATCATGAAATGACACAAGCGATAACTTCCACAGATTATGCATCAGAATATGGTGAAAAGATATTTGAATTAGGTGAAAAGGTTCAACCTTTACTTGGAATTCAGGGAAGATTTAGCACTAGTAATGGTGTTGAGGGCTTTGTTGCTGATCCTGGAGTACGATCAGCACAGCCTCTGGGATTAGATGAACCAAGGATTAGCGAAGATATTGTGTCAGTTCCACTGGATGAGATCCAAATTCACGAGGAAGATTTGCAAGGCATGGTGAATAATGAGAAAGCTCCAGAGGTTCCACTTTCAGATGCCCCTTTGATAGGGGCACCATTCCGCTTGATTTCTTTCGTTGCCAAGTATGTCAGTGGCGCTGATTTGGTGAACCAAGACGTTTCTAAATCTGGCAGGTGAGCTGTTTGAGATTGGGTCATTGGAAAAAAAAATATTTAAAAATTTTGGAACTGATAGATTTTTTTTTAATTTGTTCTATACTATTATAGATATTATTTGCAACACTAAAAATTGAATTTGTTGCTGACCAAGATTTGCCTTCCATGCATTTCTGAAGGTTTGTGTAGTTTGGGAAAAATGGAGCTGATTCAAACTTTATTTGCCTGAAAGCTCCATCAGAAAATTTGTGAGTTGCTGCAGTCCACATGTTAAATCCACTTGGGGCATATTTGGTTGGGTGCAGAACACACTAAATTCACTTGGGATATATTTGGTTGAGAGGAGTTGGACTAAAATGATAATGAGAATAAATAACTCCAATTCCAACTGTTTCATTGGATGAATTCCATTCTCATTCCGGAAAAAAGAAATCTCAATTTTTCACAATCTAATTTTTATTTTTTATTAATTTTGAAATCTTATTTCAATTCTAATTCTGATTACAAACTAACTACTTCGGAGGATTATAGCCATTCCTATCCATTCTGATTGTAAATCAAATGTGCCCTTAATTCCATGGTCCACAAAAATGGTAGACCATGAGGCAGAAACTAGTTGAGGGCTTTCCATAATCATCATCCATTGGGTGATCTATGACTGTGAGAGCACAAACTTAAACCTGCCCAAATTGTTTGATACCGCAGACATTTCTGAAAGCAGCTGTCATCTAAATGTTATCCATGCACTCCTGTCTCTTGATAAAACTACCAGAAACGTCATCCTTGGATACAAGAAATAAAAACTACCAATCGAATTATGTAAGAATTAAAAGTCGTCACACAACTACTGAGCCTGATGCCAAATGAAACACGTTAAAGGCTCTGCGCACTCTTTGTGAAAAGCCCAGCATGCATAAACTTAAGCATCCTTGCATAACTCTCTGACTGATTCAAGTCAGTTATCTAAAAATGATATCCAGAAGCAATGCCATCTTACTCACCCCTCACGATGTTTGCACGGTGGAGTCCTCGGTCATGCCCTCTAAGAATGGCCCGCTCTTTGAGGTAGACTGCTGAATCTCCTCAATCATCCTTATCACCTCCTCCATTCCTGGTCGTTGTTCTGGAGTTCTCGCTACACAACTCATCGCAATCTGAAGCATCTGAACCAACTGTTCCTCGATGTTCTGATACCTCATCAGCTCCACATCAAAAACTTCAGCAGTCCACTCCTCTCGGACCACGGATTGGACCCATCTTGGCAGATCAGCAACATCGTCATGCCCCTGGCACTGAAGTGGAGCTTTTCCAGTGAGCATCTCAAGGAGAAGGACCCCGAAGCTGTAGACATCAGATTTCTGAGTGATCTTTCGGGTCTCCATGGTTTCAGGTGCACGGTAGCCCACCACGACCCGGGAGAGGTTGGCAGGAGGGTTCATAAGAGGAGAGAGGCCATAATCAGAGACAAAGGGGTTACGGTCTTGATTGAGGAGGATGTTGGAGGATTTGATGTTGCCATGGACAAACTTTGGGCCACCTTTGGAATGGATGTGTGCAATGCCATGTGCTGTTCCAAGTATGATTTTCACTCTGGAGTCCCAGTCCAGTGGAGTCCTTTCAGTGCCTCTGTTTCCTGCCCATTATTCACATAAAAGTCCAGTGAAGGGATATAGCGCACAGCTGGTCGTATTTACATTAACAAATAATCTTCTGCTATACCTTTGTGCTCAAATGCAAATTAAAGTATGGCTAGCTGAAGTACCTCATACCAGTAGGAGTACATATCATGAGTTCAGATCTACAAATGGATGCTTGAATGACAAACTAAAACATAAGTATTGCATGATCTAGAGATAATTTCAGCTTTTAAATTATTATCATTTAATTTTATCACACTACCAAGTATCTAATTTATACAAGTGCATTGGTCCATATCCACACTAACTAGAAAAAAGCTCTGAGCCTACCAAGCACACAAGATTTTCCCAGCTTTCAACAAATCAGAAACAAGAGACTACGCTCAAGACCAAAATAACAAGGGCATAAAGAAGCAGTTTCTAACAAAGTTCTCACCAGAGTCAATGTGCAAAATGACTATCTCAGTCTGCATCTAATACAATCCCTAAAAATAATCTAAATAAATCGGCCCTGACCTAAACAATGGAGGTAACCCTTCCCAAATACCCCTAACCGCCCAACCCTAGTAAATGTGGGTTTTGAACCTAGGCTCCAGTACGACCATCAAGCGACTTTACTAGCTTTGGTAAGCTGACAACTTCGGCCAATGGTTGGCATAAGGTTTGTTGGTTATGACTATTTGTATAATAATAAGTTAGGAATTTAATTGACAAGACCAAATGGGTCTGACAGCACATATACAGGCCTTTACCAATACCATATCTTCATACTTTTGATTTTCAAATTATTCTTTTCCAATTGTTAACCACAAAATTTAGAAAAATACTAACCATCATTACTTGCACGCAATTTTATTCCAAAGGTATTCAAACAAGATATATCTTCTTAAATACTCATCTTGTATTCCAAACATGACAATATTTCATGCATGCATTTGGGCATCATATGACATTACACTTCAAAGTGGGTCAGATATCAGACTTAAATTTACACATCACATTATAACCCAAAATACAATTGTTTGTTGAGAGCTGCAGAAAAGCCTTGTGCAGTTAGTTAAGAATAAAATTGTGTTCTGTGCATAAAGATTGCCTCCAATTTAGCAAAGAGTCGAAGATCTCATGCTTGGTCCCTAGAAAGTTGCAAGTACATTTTGAGTCCATCAATTGCCTCAAATTTAAGTCCAATATGTGGATCTAAATGAATGAGTAATAAGCTTCAGATCTTGATGAGTGGAAGCAGTGAGGAGAAAATATGGGCTAGGCATGCCCTATTTTTCAGTTCTCATAATCTTTGTTGATCATTGAGTGGCCTGGGATCACCACGAAATCATGTATGGAGTGAAAATCTTATTAGGTGTTCTAATCTGCTTAATAGGAAAGAGTCATCCCATGCCAAATCATTTTGGAGATTTCATTCTTCCTTTTTGCTTACTTCATTATCAGAGAAAAATGGAAAAAAAATATCGTTGGTTTTACTGTATTTGGTCCAGACCTCGAGGGAGGAACATTTGACAGTTAGTTTCCCAACTGTCTATTTGGAAAAAAGACAACAATTTTTTTAATTTTGATTTACAGCTTGAAAGATATCACAAAGATTGTTTTTACTATATATTACTATATATTACAGGGATTGGGAAGAGTGCCAATAATGTTATTTAAAAATATAAATATACGTGTAACATCAATGATCCTACATTTAAGCTATAAGTATTCATTATCTGTGGTTCATTCAAAGGACAAAAATTTTAGTGCAGCAAGCATTTCATAAATTAAACTCATGCACCTACATAATCTATACAACATCAACAAAGAAACAAATACAAACATCAGGCTTTTAGAGGGGCATACCATGCAAGACGGTAGAGAAGCTGCCAGTAGGAATATAATCATAGACTAGAAGCTTTTCATCTTTGGAGTAGTAATAAGCACGAAGTGGAACGAGATTAGGGTGTTGCCCAATCCTTTCCATTATCTCCATCTGCTGTTCAAAGTCTCTCTTCCCCGCCACCGCCTCCTTCAACCTTTTCACCACCACTGCTGTGCCATCCTCAAGAACAGCCTTATAAGCTGTTCCATAACTCCCCTTCCCAAGGACTTCAGCAGAAGCTCTCAGCAGATCCTCCAAGTCAAAGTTATAAGCACAACCCTCAAAGAAAACCAACTTATTCTTCTCAGCCATTTGAACTCCACTACTGTACTGCTCTTTAGGCTTTTCAACAGTGGAGCCCTTCTCTTTCAATGCTCCACTACTTTCTCTATCTTTCCTCCTCGAAATGCATATAATTAGAACCATTGCAAGTAGCAGCAGCAAGGCCAATACCCCAGCAACAATTGCAATTATAAATCCTGTACTAATTTTTTTCCCAGATTTTTTCTTATGATTTTGGGGGAATGCTGGTGGGGGTGACAACTGGGGAGAAAATGGTGAAGGTGAAGGAAGAACTGCAGAGCACTGAGGTAGAGGTGGGCCACATAATTGAGGGTTTCCCAGGAATGAGTCATTTGGAAACTTTTGGAGGGAAAATGGTATGGAGCCATTTAGATGGTTGTAGCTCATATTCATATGTTTTAGCCTTGGGAGTTTGAGGTCAGGAACTGGTCCAGAGAGAGAATTGTTTTGTAGATTCAACAAAGAGAGTTGAGACAGGTTTCGAATTCCCAGGGGAATTTCTCCTGTAAAGGAGTTATAAGAGAGATCAAGGGAAATAAGGTTAACAGAAAGTGAGGCTGGTATATATCCAGACAAATTATTGTGCTGAAGGTAAATATATTGCAGGGAAGGAAGTGAGATGACATCAGATGGGAGATTTCCATTGAGATGGTTAGATCGGAGGCTCAAGACTCGGAGGGCATCAAGCTTGCCAAGTGTATTTGCAGGGATCGGACCAGAGAGCCCAACCCCTGGTAGCCTGAGGGCAAGGACACGAGTTTGGTCGGTTGTACATGTCACTCCAACCCAGAAGGAGCAGACTGAGGTGTTGGAATTCCAGTTGAGCTTGCGGCCATGGTGGACCGCATCAACAAATGCAAGGAGAAGTTGCTTATCAGATTTTAGGTCACCAGTTGCTGCAGAGGGAAAGCACAGTAGGATGAAAAGAAAGGGAACCGATGCAATAGAGAAGCATCTGCAGTTGAGGCAATCCATGCCAGTTTTCAGAATTGGAAAAACAAAAATGAATGCAAATTCTGGTTTTCTGAAATGGAACCAAAGAAAATGAATGGGAATTTCAAGTGTTGGACGGCTTCCTCTCCTTCTGCAGTGACAAAAAACAAGAGTAAAAATATGGCCTAATCACTAGAAACAAAGAGCAATCAAATCATGCTGTGTTTTAATTGCGGATATGCTCCAAGAATAGCTTTGTGCATCCAAACACACGCATACAGACACACACACAACCACACACACGTGTGCGCGCACAAAAAAAAAAAAAGCATACTGTCAGAGAGAGAGAGAGAGAGAGAGAGAATTGGCAGAAGCAACAAAGCAACAGGCTTTCAGCTGTCACTTTCTTAAGGGTAGGTGCTCGAAAAAGGCATGATTCTCTTGTCACTATTTCTTAAAACCACAAGCTAAGATCAGTTTAGTTGTTGAGCCCCCTTTCGAGACCCACCATGTCTGAACATGGCCCAAAGAATTGTGAAGGCCCCACTGAAAGAATAGCGCCCACTCAAAGAGAAGCAAACTTTTCAGGGAAGAATACTGTTGGTCAAAAGCAAAAGTTCATACATTTTCACTTGCTAGCAAATTAAAAAACAGGAAAAGTGAAGTTTTTCGATGCCCTCTCAAAAGGAAAAATGCCCACTAAGCAAAAAGTAAAAGAAACGAAGAGGAGCAATCGCAAAGCAAAAGCATCAACATTTAAAAGATTGTACGCATTAGCCACGCCCACTAAGCGGATATAGTAATTAATAACAAGATATAAAGAGAATTCGAAAGCATCAAAGGGAAAAATTGTTTGGTCTTTAGCCATAAACCCAAATCTCATGGACTCAAAAAATAGGACTCCTTCCCCATAGAACGAATAGCCATTAGAGCACCGGAAGTTTAGATAAATCTTCAGATTTCAAAGAACTTTACTTAAAAGATTAGGACGGGCGAGGCTGCAATCAAAGAAAGAAGGAAAGCAGTTGTGACCTCGAAATCCTGGAGATAATAAAATACATTAATAACTACACTGCATTGAAGGTCAAAACTACAAAGGCCAGCATTTGGACTCCACGGAACAAACCATGGCCGGAACAAGATCTAAACAGCTTGAAATCAAAACCCTAAGATTTAAAAGTAAAGAAAATTTTGAACTTTGAGCGTTCTGTTCAAATAGGAAATAAAAGTGGCTCGTGATTACCTTGAAAAAGAGCTTAAAATCGAGTTTTTACTATCTAGCAACAAAGAAGCATGAGGTTACGCCACAAACGCACCACAAGCGCTGCCAGAATTCAAAGAACAGCAAGGAAAAGAGTAGAACTTTAACCAAACCGAGACGATAAGACAAGATTTTCATCTAAATTCGAAGAAACTTTCACAAAAATTCCAACATTGCAGGCTCTAAAACCTCCCTCACAGCAAAAACCGTAGCATCCGGTTCGAAAACCAAAGAAACCCGCGCAAAACCTCAAGGCTTTCCCACTAAAGATCCAAATGCTGAAGGTCAAGACATACTATTTTAACTGAACTCAAGGAATTAAGAGAAAATACCTAGAAATTTCTCACCGGAACCCAGGCATTCCTCCAAGAACCCGCCGCTGGACGGCTCCCGGTGGCCCGAGCTTACACCCAGAGCTCCACCCGCCAAATCTCGAGGCTCTTAGAGCGCCGCGAGGAATCGGAGTTAATTCATCCGAATGAACGCCGATTTTAAGGCCCTTCGAGGATTCAAGACGGGAGAGGGAGAGGGAGAGGGAGAGATCTCGCGCTTTTGGCTTCGACACCGACAAAGTTTGGAGAACGCAGAAAGGG